>NC_056741.1:765489067-765544382 GCF_019279795.1 Protopterus annectens
TGTGTGTGTGTGTGTGTGTGTGTGTGTGTGTGTGTGTGTGTGTGTGTGTGTGTGTGTGTGTTTATGTTTAGAAATGTATATTGCTTCTTATTGAAATATGGAGACTGGCTTTGCTGAGTTTTGCAATACCAAAATAAAAAGACAGAAAATACAGGAGAAGAGTGAATATCAAACATCACTCATTATTTAGGCTTGTTTTTTGCAGGGGGGCAAGCCCCTCACTCCCCCTGATGTGGAGGGAAGTCCCCCTCTACCCCTCAGCCTTATATATACCAACTCTGAGATCATGTGCCTCAGGAAAAAAGAGAATGTTTCCAGACAATGGCAATCTCAGATTTAATATATGTAAGTCCAGATTTTTGGCAATTTAGTCTCTATCTCTAAGGACCCTGCAATGTGAGTAGAGAGATTTTAAATGGTTACACTTATAATACATATGGTATTAGACAGAAACCTATGTTCCAGCATCACTGCATTTTTCATTTGCTCAGGGCAAAGCAAGACTAACATTCTAGCCATCCTCTTTGAAGACACAATTACATGGGAACATGATCCTGCAGTTACATCTCCCAGTGATAATACCATTTTTCCAGCTGTTAATTATTGGATTTTAATGAGTCCCTATTGAAATGTTGGTACTCAAAATGATGAGTGCGGACAAGCTGAAAAAAAAAGACTGAAAACACAGTCAAAGAACAGATCTTGAAAATCTCTCTTCTCCTTTAAATTTCTTTTTGCAGGGGAGGGGATAAGCCACCCCAGACCCCCTTCATGTGGGGGTCAAGCCTCCCACACCCCCTGAACTTATATATATACCAACTCTGAGTTCACCATACCTCACAGAAAATGGAATATTCCAAGAAATAGCCATCTCAGACTTAATATATTTAAGTCCATTATATTGGTAATTCAGCCTCTCTATTTTGAGACTTGTTCTAACAGGTCCCAACATTTCAAATGGTTATCAGTTTCAGCAAGTGGTTCCCATAATATGGATGTGCTGGCCCATTGAGGGAACTGTGCACTCTATTAGAAAAGATGTTCTTAATATATGTGTATATGTGTGTGTGTGTGTGTGTGTGTGTGTGTGTGTGTGTGTGTGTGTGTGTGTGTGTGTGTGTGTGTGTGTGTGTGTGTGTGTGTGAAATACTAAAGATTTTGACAAAAAGTGCATAAAACCCCTCAGTTCCATACGAGACTGATGAAGCACCTACAGAACTATGATTCAGAATTAGCATTGCTGATGGATTTTGCAGACTTGTGCATTTATATGTATGACGTCAGAAGACACTTACAAGTTTGTTCTGCACTTCACCTCTCTTTGTTTCAATGAAATACATGCATTGAGGCCTCATATTGTTTCTGTGGCTATGCCATCTTTGTAGGTTTTCAATGGACTATCTAATGTTTGGTTTAGGTTATTATTTCATCCATCTTTTCATTATATTTGGCTTCTTCGATATACTTACCCAAAGCTCTTTCTCATTTGGTTAGGTGGCTAGAAGTATATAAACTGGTATACCTTTAACATCTCATCCAGTAGAGGTTGAGCTATACCCAGCTCTTGCATTGAAGTTTGGTGCAGTTACCATGTTAGAAATAATGAGGCACTAACTTTCTTGGGTGGTGTAAGTCAGGGAACCTTTTTGGCAAGGCTTACTTAGGCCCTTGGGACAATAGCCTAGTACCTACCTATGAACCTATGAACCTATTTTCTTCAAGGAAGCATTATAATTTCAGTTACAAAGGCGCTGAAGAAGACTTCACTTAATACTAATCCCTGAGACATTTAGTGATGAGATGCCTTAAGTCTCCTTGATGCAATTAATGGTGTTGGACTTCTCAGTCAGTTTCTTACAGAATTAAACACCACAGATTTCACTCCAAGGTGGCTCAGGCTTTAATTAGCTTTGTTCCAGTACAGAAGCAAAGGTTTTAGCAAAGCAGAAGCAGATCATATCTTCTACATGTTCCTGTAAAATCCTTATTGTCACCCGTATGGATATATTTACCAGAACTGTTAGGGTACTGGATCTTGTTAGATGTATTTATTTCATAATACTTTTTTTTGTGAAAAATGCTTCCCATGGTTTTCTTATTAATAAGGACAGGGTGGCTAGTCCATAGTTTCCTGCCTTTGTGGTAGCTCTTTTGGTGAATAACATTCATTCCCTTCCACTTTGCTGAAACAACAACATTTTTAATGCCTTGTTGCATAGTGTTGTGAAAGAGCTTGCTAGTTCTTTCTCAATTCGTTTTTAGACTTCTTTAGAGTGTACCAAAAAGGGGGGAGAATTTTCTGCAGTTTTTTTTATGTTACTTTTCTGTTCCAGATGAGAAAGAGATTTGACAATATGTCTATACTGTTCTGCATGCATAAATGTATCCCTTCTTGTTACCTTTTACAGCAAGCACTGAAAAAGGGCTCATTCAAAATGTTTCTGTGTTTGATGTATGAATACTAACATCCCTTTTCCTTCTATATTTTCTTACTTTCTTTCATCACTATTGTATGTAGTATGTTTTTGTCTTCTAATTCATTTGTTTTGAGTTTCTTTCTTTGGTGTTTAGATATTTCAAATGCTTTTGTCATACCTTCATCTGTTCCTTACATATTTTTAGTATCACTCTATCCCTGTTTTCTTCAAGTTTTCAAAATCCATGCCTTACATTCCTTGCTACGCTTTTATGAAGCCAAAGATGCATCCATAATTTGCTGTTTGTATCTTTTACTTATGCTCACCCTTCATGGGTTTTAAATCTCAGACAGCTTCATTAATATAAACTGAATCACTGGCACGTTGCCTGATAAGTACTGTATTGTGCAAGAAATAAGCTGTTTAGTTGCATGTGCTATTGTACATTCATGAGGTGAGTTATTTGCTAGTGTACTGTTATAGCTGCAGCAGTTTCCAGGGAAACACGATAATTTTTTTGTCTTCCTCCTGCTTAACATTGTCTCCCCTATCCCACTACCCTATGTTCACCTTGTAATGTCTATCCTTGTACCTTACCAATCATTTTGTTAACTTTGTCATACCTGGTGTAGCATCCCATTTCACCTGTGGAGAGGGCCCTCCTATTTGCAGAAACTAACTTTTTTGTAAACTAATATATTCCTGTAACAGGAGGAGTCAGGATTCAAGTACCAATGATTACCATCTATAGCTGGAAAATTGCTTTCATTTTTTCCCTTCTCCTCTTCTTCCTCCTCAGGCTGTTTGTGCGTGTTAAATGTTCAGTGCATGCAAGCACTGGCCTTACTAGTGCCTACATAATTTTAATGCCATTCTAGAATGTGCTGGCTTCACTCAGGCTTAGGAAGCAGACTTAATGCACCCGGGGCCATCCTTCTGATTGTCACTACATGATGCTCTTTAATTCCACCCTTTTACCTAATCAGTCCTCCTCCTCCCACATGGCTCCTCAGATGACAGGTCTGCTGCTCAAACCCCAGTTACAGTGGTTATATGCAGGACTACAACCTCTAAACCAAAACAGACAGCTCATGGCATCAATATTATCCATGTACCTACATCCTCTTTGAATTGTATTTGTATGTATTTAATTTCTTAAACAGGTGAGGTCTCCTGAGGAAGTTCCTTCACAAATGAGGGCAGTAAAACATAGGGATAAGTTTAGAGCAATGAATTAACCTAAGCAGCTTGTTTTTTTAATATGAAATTCCACAGGGAATAGAGCTAGTATAGAAACTTATGACAAGCATAAAACATAAGCCTCTCATAAAGTCCTGATCATGAAACAGTGAAATAGTAATGTTATCGACTATATTGTTATGGTGCTGGACCCCGGGATTAACATCCAACAACCAAGCAAACCAATATAGAGGTAATAAAGTAACCAACAAAAATACTGAAAAATGTAGTATACTAATAAAAACAGTAACTAAAATATATTGAGTGAGGAACACTGAAAATCCACTCACAGTTATTCTTGGTGTACATTTTGACTCTCAGAGGAGCCATTTCTGAGTATGTTATCACTCTGGAGATGATGCTCTATGTTAGTCGTCTTTTTAGCCCTGAATATTGAGCACAGTTCAAATCTCTAATGAAATTGTTTCTAAATTTGGAAAAGCAAGACAAAAAGGTACCTGAAACTTAGTCATGATAAAATGCAGGTGCTTGTAGTGGAAGGAGTCAGTGGAGAATGACCTGATCTGCAGATCTCTCCCCTAGATCTTAGTGTAGTGGTAACACTTTTCAGTTTTGAGCATAAAGCAATGTCTGAGCAATATGTTGTTATTAATCAAAGCTTTGTGTGCTCTTTGTGGATCTTCATGTTTTTCAGTTTAGCACTCCAAATATATCAGCTAAACCTTATGCAGTTTGTCTCCATGTACCTGCACCATTTTGTTCCTACCAACACAGTAAGGTGGTAGGACTATGGAGGTTATCAATGGCAGCTAGCAGTATTGAAGCATTCCTCTTCCTCTTTACCTTTGCACCCAGGTGTACTGCATGTGGTGATTCCTACCATTGTAAAGATGCATATGGTTGCTTATGCTGCCTTGATAGTATCTTCTATGCACCTGCTGGGAGGCTGAAACTTAGGCTGTACCTTCTCTGATCCAAGGATCTGGAGGGAGTTGGGACTAGAATGCTTAATTCCTTGCCCCCAGATGAGATATGACAGTCAACTTTGGGTAGCTTAAACTCTCCGTCTCTGACTTTCCAGCCATCCTGAGTTTCAGGCTTCCCAAAGTTGAGGAGCCAGTTAAATCATTCATTCCAACAGGGCTAATTCCATGTTTTGTGTAAGATATTAGCTTCACCTTAAAGTAACTGATATCTTTCATTACCAGGGGTCTTAAATACTTTGTTCCACCTTTCAGTCATGCATGCCTAAGTTATTGTATTGATTACTGTATAATCCTTTGAGCATTACAAGATAGCATGTACATAATGCAGATAATGCAGAACTATGTGCCTCATGCATGAGGATATTCTTCTCAGACCTCTCATGTTGCTCCTGTCCTGTGTAACTTACTGGGTTTTCTGTATTCTGGTATGTCCTCTATAGCACTGTGTTATTGAAATTGTACTCAAGAAAAGCCTGCCTTACCTGAAAGAACATTGTTAATCTGTCTGCTTTTCATTACTCCACTAAGTGGAAAATAGATTGCTGGAGTTACGAAAGAGGTCGGTGATGACTTTTGGCACTTGTGTATTTGAGTTTATGACACACAAACCATTTAGAATACTATCCCATCAATGTAGTAAGAAAAGTACAGATAAGCTTATTCTGCCCACTTAGGACTTTCTCTCAAATAGTCTCCACACCTCTTCTCCCATTTCTTCTTGTCTTCACAGTTTCAACCCCCAATAAATTTCCCTCATTTTTATCATAATTGATCTCTATGGTAGATGTTGTGTGTGTGCATTTGCTACTTTTTCCCCTGATTTAACTTTTTCCTCATCTGCATCTTGAAATTATTTCACAATATTTTATTTTAATGGCCTTTTTCCCATTAGTATTTTAAATTTAATAAAACACCACAGAGCTACCTTTTTGCAGTTTTATAAATCCATATTAGATTACCTTTGTTTATTTAACTTGTAATCTACTGTTGTAATACTGACCTGCCATATTTTATTTTTATTCTTGGTGTCTCATCGGTCTGCCATGTTCTGATGCTCCTCTTCTATCTCTGCTCCAGTGCACCCCCTTTTCAGTGATTAAATGGCACTACCTCCCTCATCCAAGATGAGACACGGTGATAGCATCACAGTTTTAGTCTGGTAATTTTTTTAACAGTCTTCTATTAGAAGTGTCATATGCACATTAAAACAATGTCACAATTCATCTGGTATTAAACACAAAGTGTGGGAACTGTAGCACACTATATCAGAAAAATATGGTGATCATAGCCCTCTGCAAATTTCCTTTCGCCAGAATTTTAAAGGGACACTGCTTCTATGAGCCATTTGCCTATGCAGAGGTACCAGGCAATGATACTCACTCTCACCAGTTCTGTTTTTACTGGCAATTGAATTTCTAGCTCAAGCAACCTGGATGCATGGTGGCCTAAAGGGACTGGACCTCATGGAGATAGAGTTGAGCATCTTTCTATTTACAGATTACTACCTAGTGGTAACAGAAGACCAAGAGAAAGATATTTTAATTGTCCTGTCAATACTGAACTCCTTCCACACCAGTTTAGGTCTTGGAGCTAAGAAGGCAAAAAATGAAATTTTCCCAGCCAAAGAGATAGATGGCAGTGCAACTTAGATGATGTGCAGAAAGACCTAAATACTTGGATCTTGCATAAACAGAGAGACATCAAACATTACCAATACGGACCTGAAATTACTATGTCAGGAACTACACATTCTTGTTTACTATTGGAGGAAGTTAAGACTTTCATGGTGGGGAAAGATCTCAGCAATTAAGGTGATGTTCTGTAAAAAAAAAAAAAAAAAAGTTTGTTTTTGGACATATACTTACTATTGGTTGACCATAATAAAGAAACACATTAAACAATTTATATGGTATGGGAATACTCTGCCTTATTCCTAGCTGGAAAAGAGGGAGGTATAGGAATGTTAGATCTAGGAAGAATGGAAGAAGCCAAAAGCCTTCAACTCTCTATATATTTGCTCCTACTTCTCTTTATTGTCTGTGGGCATCTATAGAAGCCAAACTCATTGGAAAGTCTTGTCATATAGCCATTGTTTGGTACTCTTATGCCCTTTCCAAGTACTTACAGGAATGGAATAGCATCCTTACAATATCTAAGGCCTTAAACCTACAAAAGGGGTTTCCAGCCTTCCAAATATGGGGAAAATGTACCCTTCTGAAGATACCCCAGATAAATATAAGGGGTACCAAACTATGGTGGAAAGACAGGACAGAAAGTATTATTTTATGCTGTCTCATTCAGCCCAAAGGATAGAAGGTAAAACTAGTCATTTGAGCATGCAGTAAGTGTAATTTACCTTCTACTGACTAGTGGAAATTCCTCTGGTTACTGCATGCTATGTACCATTCATCTATTCTTCCTCACCTAAGTGGGTATAGCAAAAAAGGCAGCACAACTACTAGCTCTAATAACTTAGTAATCACTCCCCCACTAAAGACCTCCCACTGGTACCAGCTGATAGCCCATAAAAAAGGCAGCATCAGCATCAAACATGTTAGCAGACCATATTGTAAATTCAGGATCAAGGGCTTGAAAGCAATAATGTACCAGCAAATAACTTTCTTGCAAAAGCTGAGAGAAAATCTGAAGTAGCTAACATATCGATTGCACCTGATGTACAAGGGATATTGGACCCCTATAAGAAGGCTGGATAAATATATTTTCATGAAATGATCAGGTTTAGTGTGAGGAGAGGTAAGAGGAGGGGAGGGCAGTGAGATGCCCACCTTTTGGACATGTAAGTTGATGCTACCATTATAGAAGGAAAATAATAAACTAGTAGATTTGGTATTAAGGTATTGCATCCCTCTAGAAATGAATAGCTGAATTTCATTAGACTTTAGTCAACGTCACCAGCTCACTCTGCATGTTAGATTTTGGACCACACAACTATTTACCATTATGAGAGAGCATATTGCTTCAGAGTACAAGAAGCCAGAGCAATCCTCCAATACCAAAATACTATTTTTTTAATAATCAGCTTTATCAAATGAAAAACTATCAGAGTTTTATTATTTTGTTCATTTCGAATATAGCATTAACCTAGAAATATTACATTCCTATAATTTCAAGTGAGAAGGAGCAAACATAGAATTTCAATGCAAACATATGTTAATAACACATCAATCTTACTTCAGTTCTATGGGAGCACAAAGTTACTTCTACAATTTCATCTCAGAACCCTACCTTAAGTTTATTTCCAGGCTGTCATGAGTGGAACTGCAGTCCATTAACTCCCCATGAGTCTAGTACAAGAGGGGTAATCAATCTTTTTTCAGTTTATCATATGAGACCCTTACTGTGAGGGCAAGCATTATCCCTAGATATTTAACTATTAGTTCCTGAGCTATCCAATGAAACAAATTTTGAGAAGGTATAAAGTTTATAGGGATAACTTCGTTTTTTTGGATATTACCTTATACTCAAATTTTTCTAATGTGTCAGTCTCTCAACTTGCATCCCTCTGGTTCCCCCATTTATATCAGTAAGTAGTCCACATATAAAACTAACTTTTCTTCCTGTGAAGGATAGAGACCACACCCGCCTAGTATTCCTACTTATGTTAAAGATAGATGTCAACTCAGCATTCACCTTCACACGTGTGTGTATGTGTGTGTGTGTGTGTGTGTGTGTGTGTGTGTGTATATATATATATATATATATATATATATATATATATATATATATATATATATTTATATATATTTATATGTGTGTGTGTGTGTGTGTGTGTGTGTGTGTGTGTGTATGTATGTATGGGGTGGTCTACTTCTAAATTTCAAACTTTCACAAGTTTGAATTTCTTATGGTCAAGACCATAAGATCGAACTTGTGAAAGTTTGAAATTTAATAAAAACTATTTTTATTTTTACATTTACAGGGAGGCAAGCCCCTCTGCACCCCCCAATTAAATATACTAAATCTGAGATTACACTGCAGCGAGGAAAACAAAAAATATACCATTCCACACTGTACTGTACCATTTAAATGGTTTGAACTTTCAGAAGCTCGATCTTATGGTCTCGACCATAAGAAATTTGAACTTGTGAAAATTTGAATTTTAGAAGTAGACCTACACACACACACACACACACACACACACACATATATATATATATATATATATATATATATATATATATGTGTGTGTCTCAGCAATTCATTGAATCCCCAGTGAAGAATAATTTTCATAACATTGTAAGTAATAATGTGGTTTTCTGGCAAATCACTGGGATGTTCTGAGGAATTAAATTAGTAGAATGACATACCTTTGAGTTTTAGACTTCATATCCTTTAGAAAATGCATTTTAACACAAACCCTATTATTCTAGCTACTTTTCTATGTTTGTAAGAGTAATATTTAAAATATGTTCCTATTTTTGGGTCTTTGTCCTCCCATTATGTAAGGCTTTGCCCCGATTTCTTCGGATAACATGTTGAGAGGTATAGGTGTGCTAGGTGAGTTTGAGGTTAAGCTGGTTATGCATTCTATGAAGTATGTAGTGAAATAGGTAGCTTTTTGAAGAGGAGAAATGTCTGTGTATGGGCTGGGATCCATTTTTGTACCTGGTTGATAAGAGAGGATATGGCAGACCAGAACTTTTAGGGCTGTTTTTATGTCTATTTTGTAGTGAGTATAATAATTATTTTTATCTTTATTAACTTGTTTCTTGATTTAGTTTCATAGCTGTCTGAATAGTTGCCGAGTTTTGTCATTTGTATTCCTTTGCCAGTTAATCCATGCTTTGTGTCTGACTTTCATAAGGAGTTTGCATTGATTGGTGAGCCATGGGGTATGGCTGTTTTTATTTTTATTTTTTTAAGCTGTAGGGCTAAGATGTTAAGAATATTTAAAAATGCTGCATTGAAGTATTGAACTACATCATTTAAGGGAAGTCTTTTTAGGCTGGATCAGTTAACTGCTTTCAGAGTTTCTATGAATAACTTTTTGGAAAAAATAGAGAGTCTATGAGTAGTTTTGAGGTTATGTTCCTTTGTTAGTGGTATAATATACCTGTGGGTATAAGGTGGCAAGTGGTCACATAGTGTATCAAGGGGAGTACTTAAGGAGGTAAAAATTAGATGGGTTGATAACCAGTATTCAGTCCAGGATAGATTGCTGGAAGCTGTTTTTGCCATATCTTGTTGGTTTATTAATAAGTTGAGTGAATCCAAAGAGGTTCATACTGTTGATTGCAGAATTTGCAGATAAATACTGCCAGTCAATGTTTACACCACTCAGGAGGATAATTTAATTTGTGATTATATCTGCTATCCAGGATAGTGTGTTTTCAAGTATTGTAATGTTCTGTCCTGGAGGGATATATAGCACATCAATGCATATGCTCTTGGCTCTATTAAGTTTTAGGAATGAGATTAGGATTTCTGCTTTTCCATATTTTGGGATTGTACCTGTATTGGGAGTTACTGTGAGCATATTTGGGGAGATTATAGCTATAACAAAAAAAAGGTGCAAACCGGATAAAAATCAAACAATGCCAACAAAATCTGGTACCAATGGTCAAAAAGGCAAGACTGGTGTTAAATTAGCGTACCACAATTTATTGAATGCTTTCGTCAAAAGACTTCATCAGAAACACAATAAACTTTAAAAACATCATTTAAATATTCGAACCAATTAAACAATTAAACCATCAATGTAAAATTTAAAAAGACAAACCACTAAAATACATAGAAATACAAACAAAAACTTTAACTTAATTTAAATATGCAATTAGATTAGCATCTTTGTTAAGATTCAACTTTCTATATTTTAAAAAACATTTAATATTGATAGCCTCATTTAACCCAGGCTTCTTGTCAGCCCTAAGTTTAATTTGCCATATTGTTTCTCTTTGTTCAAGAAAGTTCTTGAAATCTCCACCTCTCAGGTCCATTTCAACAACTTCCATAATGGTAAAAAGAAACTTCTTATATTTCATACATTCCAAAGAATGTTTACACAAGGCATTTTTAGGATCTTTAATCTTAATGCTATAAATATGCTCCCTAATACATTCTCGTAAGGTACGTGTAGTCATACCAACGTAAAACGCAGGGCAGCCACTTCAGAAACTAATGTAAACTAACCCCCTAGTTAGACAATTAACAAAACCAGGAACTTCAAAGGTAACCTTAATGTGTTCCAACATAACATAGGGCCCTTCTAGAATATATCTACAAAAGTTACATTGTTCACATTTGTGCATACCCTTTTTGTGTGTTAAATGTTGGTTAACTTTACCTCCAAAATGATCATTTTCAAACAACATTTTGAAATTGGAGCTGTTCCTATAAAGAAATATGGCTTCTCTCCTAAAACTTTTATCAAATCTAAATTCCCTTTTAAAATTTTCCAGTTTTCTTCAACTAAACTTTTAATACCCCAGCTATCAACTGTCATAACAAGGGAACAAACAGCACCATTATTAACACCAAAAAAGGTGTTTTCTTTGCCAGATCCTTTAGAAGTTACCAAAGGGGCCCTCAATAAAGCCAGGTATAAAAAATTCCATTTATTAAGGATATGAAGTCCTAAACTTTCCAAATAAGTTTTATCATATCCTTATTGATAAACATTCCTGTAATCAATTCGAATCTTTTTAACAAATCACTATTTTTAGTTGTCATATGGCAAGCTCTAATATATTGTCCTTTCGGAACATTCTTTTTTATATGTTTTGGGTGGTTACTATTGCAATGTAAGTAACCGTTTGTAAAGGTCTTTTTATGAAAAATCCGACTTTGAAAAATCTTTTCTATATTGCCCCACCAGAAAGTGACATCAAGAAAATTAACGAATTCATCACTTCCACTTAACAAGAATTTAAGAAAACCAGAGGACCTATTAATGTCAGCCAAAAAAGCATCTACCGTTGCTGGTACACCTTCAATAATAAAAAAAGGTCATCAACAAACCTAGAATAAAAAAGTATCTTATAATGCTTCTCCATTTCAGCTAGGACATTGGTTTCCCACCAGGCCATAACTATATTTGCATAAGTAGGGGCTACTGCTGAAGCTGTTTTTGCCATATCTTATTGGTTTATTAATAAGTTGAGTGACTCCAAAGAGGTTCATACTGTTGATTGCAGAATTTGCAGATAAAGACTGCCAGTCAATGTTTACATCACTCAGGAGGATAATTTAATTTGTGCTTATATCTGCTATCCAGGATAGTGTGTTTTCAAGTATTGTACTGTTCTGTCCTGGAGGGATATATAGCACATCAATGCATATGCTCTTGGCTCTGTTAAGTTTTATGAATGAGATTAGGATTTCTGCTTTTCCAGATTTTGTGATTGTACCTGTATTGGGAGTTACTGTGAGCATATTTGGGGAGATTATAGCTATTCCATCTGCTTTTTTATGTGGTCTATCAACCTAATAATATTATAACCAGGAGGCAGCATTTCAATATCTTTTATTTCAGGTTTCAACCATGTCTCTGTTGTGGCTAGGATATCTGGGTTGTGTTGAGTTATCCAGACATGAACATCTGTGATTTTGTTGCATTTGCTTGTAATGTTTAGGGTGTTTTATTTGGTTTGGGGATTGGTTGGGATCTGGGTTGGGGTGGATGTCATCACAGTGATGTATTGGTGGAGAAAGATGGTCTGTTAATGATGATATTTTTAGCAGAGTTGGGAAGAAGAATTACCTTGACATTGGGATTGGTATTTTTAATATTTCTTAATAATATCTTATTAGATTTGATTTAGAAGTATCTGATTCCTTAGCCAGTATGAGGCAGAGCATGCAGTTATTTGTCTCAACTCCTTAACATTAGCTCACCAGCCAGGAGAGTACAGTCTGTGTGCCCTTCCTATTAAGATCTGCAAGGTAGATATCTCTGTCTACTCGGCCAGCAGCCATCTTACTAATACTATTGCATAGGTTATCATCTTGTTCTAGTTACAGTTTTTCTACCTAAGAGTTCTTTGTGCCCCATTTGGTTATACTTGAGCTCTTCTACTTCAATGCAATGATGCTTTTTATTGACTGGCATTTTATCACAGGAGTCGGAATGACTGCAGGCACTAAATGATAATGCTGTCTTAGATGTACATTATATTCTGTGTATTACTGCATTGCTGTTATCTAAACATCTGCTAGTGTTGTGAATCATACCATCTCAACTTACTGCCTTTCTTTCTCACTCATCTTTAACTCTCTTTTAACATTTTACTTTAACTCTCCACTCCCTTCTACTGCTTTCTCTTCCACCCTTTCTGCCTCACTCCACTTGAAGCATTTTCCATCTAACCCTCTCTCTCCTTCTCCCCTTTGCACAGGATCCTGACCATCGAAATTTCTGTGCTGACCACAAGTACTACCAATGTGCAGACAAAGTCCTAACACACCTCCTAATACAAGGTGCTACGGGTTTTGCAAACAAACTAAAACTATACCGTATGTGTACCATATAAAGCAATTTCCCTGTAAATATCTATAACTACAAGTACTATATAAAGCATATGTCTCTGTAAACATCTATAGCTATAAGACTGCCCTAGCACCACCGAGCCGTACTTCTGCTCCTAAACTGTTCTCAAATTTCACTACTGCTTCCTCATCCTCCTCCCATCTATACTTATACTTTCTGTTTGTTACCAGAATTTAATACTTTTTTCTTCCACCCATCACTCTCTCTAGCACATACATATCTCCCCACTGGTAAACCTGCCATTTTTTTATCACTAATGTGTTTTCTTAGCTATATGAAGTCATCTCTGTTTTTTCTGACTCTTCCTGCTCTGTTCACCCTCGCTATATTGGGCTCACTTCACTCCCCTACCCTCCCCTCATTCCCACCCAACCCCCATATCCATAAATTTATAGTCATAGAGGCCCACCCACAATTACCTCTCAACAAACCAGACTACTTCCCTCCAAGAAAAAAAAGAAAAAAACAGCACAATTCATAAATTGACCACTCCCTAAAAGCTGCACTGTATTCAATCTATATTTTGATAAACTCTGTTCTCCCTCCTACACACTACAATGTTCCATACCTCACAAAATATATTACTCTCATCCTCCTTTTTATTCATAGAACTATTAGTCTTAAGCTCAGCCACAACACTTACAAATAAAGCAGCCATAACCTGCTACGCTGCAACAACGTCCTCCTCCAACATACCCTAACAGCAAAGTCACTACTCCTATATCTGCCTTCAACTATTTTACTTTCCCTTCCTCTACAACCCTAATACCAAAATAAAAACAAATGCTACTAACAAAGCCCTATTTCTTGCCCTAAAGCCAAACCTCAAAGCTAAATACAACCCATTATTCACTTACCTAATACTGAAATTAGTTCAGAGTGATGGCATACAACCAAACCCTGGACCAACTATACAAGCAAACCCCAAATTCCTAAACCTATTTACCATCAACATATGAAGTTTATGCAGCAAATTAACCTCCCTGCATGCTTGGTTAGAACAAAATAAACCTGATATATTAGCCCATACAGAAACCCCAGCATAAAAGACACCAAAATCCTACCTGCTAACTTTGCCATATACAGACTGGACAGACCTAATAAGAAAGGTGGAAGAATAGCACTCCTGTATCCCTCCATACTCAGCATAACTCCATACTCACACATTATTCCCAAATTCCATAATGCTGAATTGCTAATAACTACCCTAAGTCTTAACAACTCTAAAAAAAGCTGTATCATAACAATCTATATCCCACCAGGAAACAATGTACCAATCCTGGAAGATATACTGTCATGGACTACAGAAAACAACAGGCTAGAAACAGTAATCCTTGGTGACACAAACATAAACTGGCAAGCCATCACTGCAAACTCCCACAACACAAATATAAACCTATACAGTTTCAAACAATTAATCACTGTGTCTACAAGGTACGGCAAAGACTCCACTAGCCAATCCACCCTAGACTGGATCCTTGTATCCCACCCAACCAAGTTCTCTTCCTCAGGTACACTGTCTGTCTCACTAAGTGACCATCTTCCAGCTTTTGCCATTTCCAACCACACACCTTCCAAAAACACATACCATAAAAGCAGTTAGAAATACCTCAAGACTCAACCAACAAACACTGAGCAATCTACTATTGAAAACTAACTGGACACCCCTAAACCTACTACCACTCAATGATGCTGTACAATATTTTACTATCACCTTCATGAAAATAATTGATAGTTTTGCCCTGTACAGACAAAGAGAGTAAGGAAAATAAACCCCCCATGGCTAACAACTAACTGTATTGATTTCATGATGCAAAGAGACACAGCATGGAACAAATGAAACAAAACTGGACCCAACAAAATCACCTAGCCTTTAAAACACTAAGCAAGAGAGTAACCAAACTAGTCGACAAATGTAAAGAATCCTACTACACTAACCTCCAGCTTCAACATGAACAGAACCCCAAGAAATTTTGGCACTCGATAACTACCCTCCTCAACCCAGGCTCAAGCAACGACAACTCCCCTTCACCCAATGGCCCCCATCACAAGCTGCAGAGGAATTTAACAAACACTTTATTAAATCCATAGCAGACCTTCTTACCACTAGTAACTCAGGACATCCCCACCCAAACCTTCAAACCAACAACAATACTTCAACACCCCCACAACAGAGCAACCCCTTAACTATACCACTAACCAAAAAAATAACTCCAACAATACTTTCACCTTTCACCCTATACCCACCTCTAAAATAAAAAAAGCTACTACTCAAGCTAAAACCCTGTTCCACATCAGCAGACAACATCCCACCCCAATAGCTGAAAGTCACTGCAGACTCAGTTGCATATTCAGTCAGCATTTTAATAAACAGATCACTCTCAGAAGCCACAGTCCCCATAATATGTAAACTGTCACACATAGTGTCAATTCATAAAGGAGGACAATCCACAGAAATATCCAATTTCCACCCAATATCTATACTATCCCCTCTATCTAAAATCATGAAAAGGTGTATACACCAACAATTAATGAAATATCTATTCCAAAACAACCTGCTCACTCAAACTCAGCATGGCATCAGGCCAGATAATAGCACATCCACTGCATTACTATTCTTCTTCACCAACACTGTTAAAAAGGCCAGGGAACAAGGTTACTGAATATCTGCAGTATTCCTGGACTTCTCAAAAGCCTTCAAGACAGTTTCACTCTTTACTGCTTAACACATTATCCAGCCTACGTTGTTCCTCCAACAGACTTCAGTGGTTCCACAGCTACCTACACAATCAGAAGCAAGCAGTAAACTGGTGTAACCAACTCTCCCCCTTCCTACAAAACCCTGCAGGAGTCTCCAAGGCTCTGTTTTAGGACCCCTACTATTTAACATATTTACCAATAATCTATACACCTCCTCTTCCCCAGGAACATTAATACAGTATGCAGATGATTCAGCCTTAATTTGCACAAAAACATATTCGGAGGCACTAGGTACCAATCTGAAAAAGAAATAGGGCCCTCCAAAGCAGACAAGCAAGCAACCTGCACCTCCAAACACAAGCCAGAAAACACATAATTCACCTCAGCAATGTGCCTCATGACAGCCCCTAAGGCAAAACACTATACCCAACATGCTAGTAATAGGAGACTCTATAGTAAGACACACAGATGTTCCACTCACCAGGCTGAACAAAGAGAAGGTTACTGTCAGCTGCCTGTCGGGTGCAAGGATCTGCCACATAACACAGGCACTTAGGTCACTCCAGAACAAGTACAAGTATGTCGCTGTCATTGTTCATGTTGGTGTGAACGATCTAAGATGTACCTCCCTGGACTACATGAAAAGAGACATTGAGGAGCTTTCTGATCATGTAGCCCAAGCTGGTATGACCCTGACCTTGAGTAGCATACTACCTTCACCTAGAATGATACCACAATACAAAGACAAAATGATCAATTTCAACAATTGGCTAAGCTTCTGGTGTCATTCTAAGGGGATCCAGTGTCTGTCTGCCTGGGATGACATGATAGACAAGCCTCGCTGTTTCACCAGAGATGGTTTGCACCTGTCGTCCCTAGGCTTTTGAATACTGGCCAAGGCTCTTGCCGTCCCCATAGTGCCTTTTTTAGGCAAGGCTCAAAGGACAAACCAACTACCGTAACCAGCACAGGTAACCAAAAACTAAGGTTAATGCTACTCAACGCCAGAAGTCTCAACTTTAAAATGCACGCAGTCGAGGCACTCCTCAGTATGGAGAAAACTGATGTTTGTGCAGTGATGGAAACCTGGTTCAAGGCTCCAGAGAGCACCCCAGCACTACCAGGTTACAATTCATATCATACCTTCTGGCCTCAGTTACCAGATCGCAGTACAAAGGGCGGAGGTGTATCCATATTCATCAAGGATACCCACATCTCCAGGTTAGTGGTGCAGCATGATGCCCCAGAGATCATCCATGCGCAACTATCAGCAGGCAAAACCACATTTCAAGTCGTAGCCTGTTATAGATCACCCACCATGTCCCAAGATGCTCACTCAGCATTCCTTGAGGCATTGGAAAATATAAAGGTCCTACCCAACACCATAATTTTGGGTGATTTCAACTACCCTGGTATAGACTGGGTGAACTACCAAAGTTCTAACTCCTATGCCCAGCAGTTCATAGAATTTATAAATTCAAATGCCCTTGAACAACTGGTATGTTCTCCCACTAGAGGGGACAACATATTGGATTTAGTCATCACAAATATGGGCGCCCATTGTACCACACCCGTTATCACTCCCTCTCTGGTCAGATCAGACCACAAACTGATAACCCTGGACATCCTCACTCCTCCACCTCCCCCAGTCAAAGAAACCATTGTAAAAAACCTTTCCAAAGCAAACTTCAAACTACTTGCATCCGAAGTGGAAAGCTTCACTATTCCCTTGCAGAAGGATAATGATATCCAGGATGCAGAATCCTACACCAAGGCACTTTATATACATCTTCAGGATTGCAAGGACCGTGCTATCCCAAATAAAACCAAGACTCCTTCCTCAAGCAAGAACAAACCAGTCTGGTGGACCCCGGCCATAAGCAAACTATACAATAAAAGGAGGAGGCTTATACAAAAAAAGGCCAAATCTCAAGTAGAAAAATCATCCCTGATCAGCATTAGTAAGACATTGAGGGTCCTCATCAAGTCAACTAAAGCTAATTTCGAAAAGAAAGTTGCCAAGGATGCCAAGGATAACCATAAGGCCTTCTATGGTTACGTCAAAAACCTAAATGGCAATGCTCAGGTCTGTTCTGAGCTAGTACAAAATGGAACAAAATACACTGACCCCACTGACATTGCCAACATCTTGGCTGACTGGTTCAGTGCAAACACCCCCCCCTCACCACCTGCTGGGCCTATTACTATTCCAGGGGATTGTGTAACTCCAATTATTACTGATACGTTGGTTAATAAGGCTCTATCTAAAGCTAAAAACACTGCCTCCATGGGACCAGATGGTGTCCCGGGCTGTGTCATACGTGAGCTCCAAAATGAATTAACCCCGCATCTGAATACCCTGTTCAGTCTCAGCCTCTTGACAGGATATGTGCCCATAGAATGGTGCACAGCAACGGTGGTTTCACTGCACAAGGGTGGGCCCACAACCGACCCTGGGAACTACCGATCAATAAGCCTGACCAGTCTGATCTCTAAGGCAATGGAGCAAATCATTATGGAACTCATAAATGGAGAGATTGGGAACCTCCAAACACTTGACCCCACACAGTTTGGCTTTGTCAAGGGCAGATCATGCCTCCTGAATCTGGTGGACTTCTTTGAGACAGTTACTCAGGCTATAGATAAGGGAAAGGAGGTTCACACAGCTTACCTTGACCTTGCTAAAGCATTTGACACCATTCCCCATTCGGGTATTATTGATAAACTCACCAACCTGGGCATTATGTCACAAGATGGATTGCAAACTGGCTCTCAGACAGATCCCATAAAGTAAGAATAGTGGGATCTATGTCCGAATCCAGACCAGTAATGAGCGGTGTGCCTCAGGGCTCTGTCCTGGGGCCCCTCCTGTTTGGCATATACTTCTCAGAAGTACAGGCAAGCACTGAAGGGCTGTGGCTGACCAAGTTTGCGGATGACTGCAAACTGGGTGCTATAATAGAGTCTCCAGCTGACATGGATATCTTCCAGAAGGGCCTTAATGAGACTGATGCATGGTGTCAAAGCCATGGTCTCAAGCTAAATGCTAAAAAATGCGTAGTAATCCCCTTTGGAAAAAACAGAGTACCCGCGAACTACCACATAGGAGGTAACCCCCTGAAATTTGAAGAAGTAATAAGGGATCTAGGGACCCAAGTAGATAGTCAGCTTTCCTTTGATAACCATGTTGCCAAGGTGGTTAGAAAATCCTTCTACGTGACCCATCTGATCATGAAAGGGTTCGCATCAAGATCTAAGGATGTACTGGTGCCCCTCTACTCTTCCCTCATCAGACCCATTATTAAGTACAATGCACCAATTGGAATGTACCTGGCCAGGCATCTCCAGCAGCTGGAGAAACCACAGAGGTACCTCACTAGGAGGATTACTGGCCTCAAACAGTTGCCCTATGCAGCATGATTGAAAAAACTAAGGCTTTTCTCTGTTGCATACCGCCTTCTCAGAGGCGATCTCTGTCTAACATACAGAGCCATGTCCAACCCAGAACTGTCGAACATGCTCCATCTTAGCAAAACCAAATCTACTCGAGTTACATGCTCTAGGGATATAAACCTCAGCACAACAATGAATAGAACATGCTGGAGGAATAGATTCCCTTTGCAAATACTTCCCTTGTTATGGAACAAGGTCCCGATCTACATAAGACAGAGCACCTCACTATCACTCTTCAAGAGGAACCTTGACGAGTGGATGGGTAAGAGAAAGTTCACACCAGGGATCATACCAACAGCTCTACTAGATAGGGGCCAAGGGTACTAGCTGCTAGATCAAGGGCCTAGGGAACTAACCAAAGGGGTGGTGACTACCGCACAACGTGGCTGGGCTAATATATGCCTTTGGGCAGATAGCCCAGTACCTACCTATGAACCTATGAACCTCCTGTACTCTCCCGGAACTCCTAATCAAAATCTAACAATCATTCACAGCAATTGAATGCTGGGTCACAGAGGCCCAGCTCTATCTAAATCCCCACAAAATGAAACTTATAGTCTTTTACCCCCCAAATACCACCCTCAGCCCAGGCCAATTTAATATTCTTGCAGCTGACAAAACCATCATGGATGTACAAGAAACTAAACTGCTAGGTGTTATTATTTATTGCAAACTGAAGTTTGACCTTCATATCCACAAAACATCAAGAAGACACATAAAAAAACTAGATCTCACAAAAACAGACAGTTCCTTAGCACTCCAACCAAGACAACCCTGGGAAAAACTTTCCTGCTCCTCTCCCTATTCTATGGTTCCTGTATACTAACCAATCTGCAAAACTCCACCAAGACTAAATTAGAACAATGCTAAAACAAAGTTGCAAAGTTTGTAACTAACTCCAATTACTGTACACATCACTGTATACCACTAAAAGAACTTAACTGGAATTATCACACCAGCTAACATATATACACCTAACTGCTACACACAACCTATACTACAGACTCACTGCCTGTCCTGCCCTAGTAAACCTAATCCAACACTACAAACCGAACAGAACTAATTAATTGCCAAAGTATGGAACACCCTCCTACCTAACATTAGGCTAACTCCTAGCCTACCTCTCTTCAAAGCCTCCCTAGAAGAACACCTAAACAAATCATGGCTATGCACATGGCTAACTCCAGGCTAAGACTCTTCCTCCACTCCTGATACCTCCACTTACTATATTAACCTTTTTTCATCACAACTAAACTACCAACGATCATAGTAAAGTACTGGAAAATGTGCACCTTTCTAGCCCTATCATCCCACTTACTAACCAAACTGCCAATTTAAACAGCACATGTTTTTAACTTATATATCATGGTATTGTGTATAGTCTTATCAAAGATGTAGTGGTGCTGTATTATTGTAAAGTTATGCTGGTTATGCTCTTGCAATAACCCTGACTAATCTGTTTTTTTCATTTCCTTGTCATCTGCTCTACCATGCCTCACTACAATTTTTCTCTGTTAAAATTTATCCTTATATCATAATTACTCTCTGACCTTTCTACTCTGTCCAGCTCTACCTATCCCATCTAACCACCAATCCTGTTTTCCTAATCCTATCTTATCCTGTAGATGTCCTTAGTAACCTTATATCCCCATCTTTTCTTTGATTTGCTTACTTATTGTTTTTATTTGTGGGAAAATAGTCTAATTTTTTTTTACTATGTACAAATCTTGTTCTTGTAACATTTTGTTTATACTTTATTGTATTTGTTGTTTTTAAATTACTTCTAACATTAAATGTTTTGAACACTTGGAGCTTTTCTCCTCGGGCCTCCACTGAAAATGGACATGTATCCAGTTGGACTAGCCCGGTTAACAAATGTAAAATAAATAAATAAATAATAAAGTCCTGTCAAACATACTGTTTTACATATAGTCTTATCTAAGATGTACGTTTTTTGCTTATTTACCTATGCATATGTAAACTATGGAGCTTTTCTGCCTGGGCCTCTGCTGAAAATGGGTAATGTGACCCAGGTGGACTATCCTGGATAACAAATGTCAAACAAACAAATAAATAAATAAATACATAAAAGAACCAGATCCTTCCCCTTTTGTTTCTCAGCCATTCCAACCAAACTTAATATTTATGGTTAACCTTCTCTTCTATATCTATTCTATTCAATATCTATTACTTTTGGTGCAAGCCACTCAAGCCAGATATGATTGCCCATTATTAGCATATGCATCTGCCAGAGATCTCTCTTGAGCTGAGATACAGCATAAGAATGGCTTTTTAGTATCTACCAATTTCAAGGGCCTATGGCAAACCAAATTTACAGTTGATTGCAAATTAGAAGCAGTCACATAATCTGTCATTGACACTAATGTTCTCCAAGAAGGGCTGACACAGACAAGTTACTGGTGTCAGAGCCATGGACTAAATAAAACCAAATGTCATGAAGTTCATAATAGTATCCTTCAGGAAGTCACCCACCCTTAGTGACTATCATATTGACAACACACCTCTAAGAGTCAAACCAGTAGTCAGGGACTTGGGACACAAATAGACTGTAATCTAGCCTTTGACCATCACATGTCTACCATAGTGAGGAAATCATTCTCTGTTGTGCAAGTTGTAAACAAGGTATGGCATCTAGGTACAAGGATGTCATTGTTCAATGTATTCAGCATTCATCAGACCTATCATTGAGTAAAATGACCCCTTTGGTATGTACTTAATCAGGCACATCCAACAATTTGACTGCCCACAGTGGTCCCTCACTAAAAGAATACCAGGCTTAAATAACATGTTGTGTGCAGACTGTCTCAAAGTCCCATTCCTGTACTCTGTTTCCTACAGGCTGTTGAGAAGATATCTATGCTTGGCATACAAGGCATTGTTGGACCCCCACCCTGATGGACCTGCATATTCGCAAAACAAACAGCACCAGAATTATCTGTTCTAAAGACTTACACCGTGCCTATGATATAAATAGGACCTGCTGGAGAGACATGTATGTACCTGAGAGACTACCCTGTCTTTGGAACAGGCTCCCTCTCCATGTGAAGCAAAGATCCTTCCCAACCTAACTGAAGTGTAACTTGGACAATTGAGCAGAGAACAGGAAATTCATCCCTGGTTTCATACCAAAGTCTCTAATGGACACAGGCATCCTGTAAATGGTGCATTTCCCAAGCCCCTGCTTACATTTGCCAAGGGTTCTAGAACTTTTCAGTCATTTGAGATGTATAGCTAGGCTTGAAAAGGCTCCAGTGGTCGTTAGCCTAGAAAACACCTACGAATCTATATAAGGACTTGCTCTATTTCTGTGAACATCTTCTCAGTATAAGAAACATAGCAGTTCAGTTCAGCATCTGTTTTGTTTAAATTAACCATTACCATATTCAGTGGAGCATCTTGGTCATTCAACCTTGCATTTTCTTCCTTGGCTAACATAGTATTGCAGTTCAGGGTGCTATCCATCATAGACTCTTTCAATTTGGATGGAGTAATCTTCTTTTCTGTTTTTGACACTTTTATTGGGATTTGGTGAGAGACCTTGAGGTCACATAAACTGCCTATGGCAGATAGATCAATTACAGTGTCTGATACAATGAAGAAGCCCTCATTATCAGCTCATTGGCATGCCTTCTACTGCTTGTTTTGACAGACCTTTGGAGTGGTAGTGTGCAGTGGTTTAAGCATCATGTTGTCACAGTCACCCAATATGCTTAAGTGCACAGTTAGACATTCATATGCACACATGCACACATACTTCCACTCAACATTACACCACCCCTACACTTGACTGGACTTACATATGTAATCACTTATTCACCCTCATGCATGCTTTGACACACTTCCAACTCTCTATCCCCTACCTAACCTTCCTACTGCAACCACCTAGGAAGAGACGCACACACACACACACACACACACACACACACACACACACACACACACACACACACACACACACACACACACACACACACACACACACACACACACACACACACTCACACACATTCATTTCTCTTCATTTATACCCCTACAGATATACATACTTATGACACTCACATGCACATACTCACATCTACACATGCCTAGACCTCTGCTGGTCTTCAGTGAACTTACTTTCATTATGCTGCTTACATTGATGTGAATGGATGACTAACATCATTTGACCATGTTAAATTTTTCATCTAACCCTGGCAATTTATACAGCTCAGGGATTTTCTGAACTGGATAACAGTGTAAATTGGTAGTCAGGCATTTTGGGGGGAGAACACATAAATAATTAGCATTACTCATTTCCTCATATTGCCATGTACCATGGCCTTTGGGACCGCCCTCTGTACTCATCTCCTGTTCATAGAAAATCAGACCAGTAAGGCAATCTCTGAATCAGAAAGAGTTACAGTGAGGGGGTCATCACTTGTGGTAAGGCTTCCTGATTACAGTGATGCTGAATCCGATTTTGTTTTAAATTACTGACATCCGAGTGGAATATTTGTTAACAAAACTGTATTAAGAGGTGCACTTAAACTTTTATTGTCTGCCAATAAATTATTTTTATTTATATTACCTACTGGCTTTTGTTAGAAATTATGCCATTGTCTTGTGTGTGGACCTTCACTATGACCTAGAGCTGACTACAGACATAAAGCTACTCAACCTGCATGCCAGATTGACCAGAATCTAGAGTTCATCCACATGCAAATCACCATAGATTGTCCCTTACCATATCCTAGCAAGCTATAGGTCACCATCTATGCCCCACAAATCCCATAACTCCTATCTAGACCTACTGGAGGCACTCTCCATCCAACCAAATACCACATTCATGGGAGACTTCAATTACCAGTCTATAGACTGCAAAGCATACACTGTCTTCAACTTGGAGGCACACTATTTCCTGGACTTTATTGACACAAATACCCTTGACCAGATAATGCATGATCCAATCAGAGGTTTAATCATACTGGACCTTGTACTCACCAGTATGGATGAGCTCTGGGGTCTATATCACATCATCGAAATGGCTCATTATCGAATGCCGTAATGTTGAACAGCAAAACCCGAACCCTAACAATATCAAAACCTCAAAACAGCAATTTTTTTCCCAGGGAAAAAATTTGCTGTTCCGAGAAACACACACACACCACAAGCACACTGAAAAGCAGCAATACACACACATACATTTAAAAGTTACATCTAACCCTACACTACACTGCACATACACTACTATCTATCCACTTACCATAACCCAGATCCTAACCCTAAGGTCCGTCACTATCACACACTCACCGAACCCGCACCCTAACCCTAGCTCACTTAACCCGCCCCAACCACAAATTCTCACTATCGCGCACTCACCTCACCCGCGCCCTAACCCTAACTCACTTAACCCGCCCCTAACACCAAATTCTGTCACAATCTCACACTTACCTGACCTGTGCCCTAACCCTAACTCACCCAACCCCGTGCCCTAACCCAAATGTCTGCATAATCACACACTTACCTTAACCCAACCCATAACTTTCCACCGCATTGCTGAAAACAGCGAAGCCACAACAACGGGCAACCGAATTCTTTCCCTAGGAAAGAATTTGGTTTTGTGCAGCTTCACTGTTTTCAGCGTTCGTGATATTGGGTTCGATATTAGATCATTCGAAATTCTGCCGTTTCGATGATCTAATATAGACCCTGAGCACTGCACCCCGCCTTATGAATATTTGTAGTTTGTTATGTATCAGATCCACCATCAATTAAAAACTACCAATTCTACCACTTTTTTACAATACTGAGTAAATCACTAATTCTGATGACATCCCTCCAAACTCCACCACAAAAAAACATTTGTTCCTTCATTTCTGAATGCATCTCACAGCCTTTCTTATACATATTCTGAATTTTTGAGCTGAAGATTGCAAAAGAGAAGATCCCTGAACTGACAACACCAAGCTGGTCTACAGGCACTACTATCAAGCTTTTGAAATATAAATAAATATTGTGCAATAAATACTATATAAAATGCAATAGTGTCTTGGCTGTTAAATAGTTAACTTAGTTTGTTAACATTGTTAATAAGAAAAGAGCCTTTTCACTTCCACAAAAAAGCTGATCAGCTTTATTGATCAGAGACTATTATTGCTGCAGCCACTGTGTGTTACGGGTATTTTGGTTGTGACCTTACCACAGCATTCTTGGAAACAGTACCCACCCCATCTAACCACTACCTTTCTTTCCACTCCACTAACTACCTTGATTATAGCAAGCTCAGATGCTCATAAGCCTAGTACTTATTATACAGCAGGAACTTCTTAGTGTAACATTTGTTAATGTCTGTTATGTACTTCACAGATAAAGATTCTAGTTGTCTACTGATGTACTATGTTCTTCATCTGTAAATATGTTGTAAGTAATTGCTATGTTAAATTGTTAATCGCTATGTAATCCAATGTAGCTACTGTCTGTTTATTTTAACTGTGGAGCTTTTTTCCCCGGGCCTCGCTGAAAATGGACCTCCGTGCAGTCGGACACTCCCGGTCAACAAATGTAAATAAATAAATAAATAAATAAATAAATAACAGTATGGACTGCAGCAAAGCTAATGCTGTGTCTGTGAGGGGTAAATAGCAAATGGTTTCTTAAAAGAAATTTGAGCAAAAAAGTCATACTGTTTGCAGATGTGCTCACAAAATAAAACCATATAAAGCTAAAAAAATATTTATAAGAAGTCTCTCTGTATATAACTGACTGCACACAGCTTTTTTGTTTTACTAAAGAGGAAGTAGATATTTCTTTATGTTGTCTGTAAATCTTAAAGTTTTCAAAAAGTTGTCCCATCCATGGTAACAATAAAAATGCATGAGAAACCTGTGATCTTGGAAGTCCCTGGCAGTAGAATATCCAGAACATGTGAACAGTACTTTAGGGAACTTAGCAACATAGATTTACATCTAATTTTGTACTGCAAATTTATACAGGGCATCTTATACAAGTAGTGGGATTTGCCCCATTTAGGATGCTATATACTAATGTGAGGTCCATCCACAGTAAGCCTGATATTATCTCTGTGTAACTGTGTGAAGTAGATCTAAATTTTATAAGTGAGAACTCAGTGATATATTTGGCCCTAGAGACCTAAATGTTATAAGTAAGAACTCGGTGATATATTTGGTCCTATCACTCAGCTGCACCTCTTCTAGGTGCTTCTGTTTTTCAGCATACTAGATGGGATAAGTGTGGGGTAGACATCACTACTTGTTTTAATTCAGAGCATCATGTGGCTCAGGTTGCCATTAAATTCAATTAAACACACAAGGAGCAAGTTGTATGCTTCTCCTTATATACTGTCCTTTGAGTTGGCATAACCTTTGCCACTCAACCATAAGGTACAGGATTCGATCCTGACCTCCAGTCAACTCTTGTGTGGAGTTTGTATGTCTTCCTCATATCTCATTTGAGGTCCTCCTACCTCTCAAAAACTTGGTGTGGTTCACCTCAAGCTGACCCAAAACTGAATGGAGTTGTGGGTGGGAGTATAACCTCTAAGTGGTCCCAATTAGAGGAATTGTTGTGTAGACCAACTGTTTTATGCATCAGCTTTGGTGAACAATATCCTCTAGAGAGGATAATATGGATCATATACTGCGCCATCTCAGGAATCACTGCTAGACTTCGTAAAAATTATCTCTGGGTGATTTGATCATGTCAACTAATGTTGCCCAAAATGGCCATGGGTATTTGTGGGTGATAAGTGGACTGAGGACCGGGCCTACTCCAACCTATGCTAGGGATCTATATCAATGCAAGGAGTGGTCTATGTGCCTCTACTGGCCAGTGTGTTCTTGCCATAAAGTATAGCAGCCCTGGGTTAATAAGCTACTGGCTGGCTGGTGTGCCCAGTTGTCCTGCTTGGGTTGCCTGGAATAGCTGTGATGAAAGAAAGCTGGAGGTAAAATCAATCAACCTGCCAAACAAGAACTAAAGATTGCTACACTACATATAGCTTGGATGTGGATGGCATGATGGTATGGAGGAAGCTAGTTTAGGAACCAGAATCTACTAATTCAAGAGGAGACAGAAATAATGTGGGAATTTTGGTGAGAGAGAGTCTTCTGAAGAACTGTGATAGACTCATGACAATCAAACTTCAGCATAAGGATAGGGCAGCACAGTATTCATAATCTCAGCCTATACCACACAGCAGGGTTGTGACAGTGGGGAAAACAGATCTTTCAGGCAGAAGGTGCAGCCCCTACTAGATAAAGCAGGAAAATGTGAGCTGATGTTGATGAGGGGGACCTGAATTCCCATATTAGGACAGACAGAACAGAATATGAGGAATACCTGGGTCCAGTCCACATGGGAGGGTCAACAGGAATAAAGAAGTATAGGCAATTTTAGATTTCTGAATGGCAAATGGCTTGATGGTGGACAACACATAGTACAGAAAGAGATACAGACACAAGGTCACATACTAGAGTGGTTAATATGCAACTTAAGTAGACTTCATCTTAGTATGGAAAAGGCATTGGGGTAGAATCAGATACTGGAAAGTCATCCCCAGTGGAACAGTCAGCTGACAACATAAACTATTGGTGGCTACAATTAGCTGCAATCAGTTGTCAGAGAAGGCTCTAAGGTCAACAGAGACTTGGCTGAAGACCTGAAAGCTGGCTGATGTAAAGACACAAGAGTTCAAGGGAAATATTCAGGGTTCTAGCACATCAGGTAGAAGAGAAAATAGGTGGAGTTAGAAGAATGGCAGGTCCTCAAATGTGTGAGGACTACATAAAACATATGCAACTGAGCCATGCATGTACAGAAATAAATTACATAAGTTAAGCTGTTGGTAGAATATAGAAGTCCAGGAAGTATTCAAAAGAAAGAAGGAGTGCAGGAAAAAGTGGGAGATAGAAAAGAAGGATCAGGCTAAGAAGGAATAAGGCAGAGGCTAAGAGATCAATCACAATAGCAAAAAATGAGGTATCAAAGACACAACCAGCTTCTAGTATGTAACCCAGCAGATGGCACAAAGGAACTCTATTAAGTTGTAAGGCAAAGACAAAATGGTAAAGGAAATAGTCATCAGGCTATTGATAATGAATGATAGTGACAATCTTCTCACCAGTTGACAGGACATCAAAGCTAGATGAAAGGAATACTTCCAGCAGTTTCTGAATGAAGAAAACTCTACAGAAGTTCCATACACAGTCTGCAATGAAACAGGAAGAAGAGCCAGATGTAGAAGAGGTAAGGACAGCATTATGATGACTGCAGAATAAGCATACTAGTGCCAGTGTTCAAGAACAAAGGGGCATTCTCAACTGTGGGCAGTATAGAGGTATCAGACTCCTGTCACACTGCATGAAAGTGCTGGAGAGTGTGACTGATAAATGAATACACAGAGTAGAAGAAAGTAAGATGGGAGATGAGCAGTTCAGATCAGATCAGGATACAGCACAACTGACCCAATGTTTGCAATGAGACACATAGTGAAGAAAAAGCTAGTGATGAGGTAAGACTTCAGTTAGGCATTCCTAGACTTGGAAAAAGCATATGAACAATTCCCAAGAAAGCTGATTTAAGTATTTCTGTGTTTGGACTCACAGAGGGGTTCCCAGTAGGAGTGGAGGTGCAGCAAGGTTCAGCCCTGAGCCCACTACTGCTCATACTAGTGATGGACTACATTAGCAAGAAGGTCAGAGGGGAGAGATCAACAAAACTGCATGCCCCGACATGAAGAGTGTCTGCTGTTCACCTAATCCTCCTGTTTTGAGGGGCTGTGCCCCACACCCTGCTAATTATATATATCAACTCTGAGATCACACCAGTGTGGAAAGGGAAGGTTTCCTTATAACTAAGTTACCAGTAAGTAAGTGCTCCATTCTGCTTCCTTGATGTTGACCAACTATTATCATTTAATGTAAAGTTTTACAATGATTTGGTCTTTCAATTAAAGGAAGGTTAGATGAACAGCTGTCAATGATTGTGGTGTTCTATGATTAAGTGTAGACCCCCATACGTTTGTACTGAAACATCATTAAAGAGAGAAGTTAGAAAGAAATGACACACATTTCAATTTCAGACTTCACAACCCTCACAAGATTATTAACAATACTGATGCAAAAAATGTTTGATTCTATCAACTGTCTAACTTTCTAAGATGAAAATATGTCAAAGGTACAATTAGCAAAATAACAACACAAACACAGATATAGCAGGGACTTAGTCAGCTATGCAACATGAACATCAGACACTAATGCTATGTATCCCTGAATAGAAAACAAGGATGTGGCACAGTTATCACTTGCACAGGGTGTTTTGGGGGGGGGACAGGAAGCCCAGGCTGATACAAAAGGTCAGTGAGTGTGTGTGATTAAGAAAGAGAAGCAGGCAGACATTTGGAAATAGTGGATAAAGTAACAAACGGAAAGTGAGACAAAATGAGCTTTAAGCTTTACAGCTGGACCATGCAATTGTTGTGTGTGTCTATATGCGTCCTCCAGGTGAAATTGGTCTGTGACTGTCTGCATGAAGACAACCAATCTCTGTGCTAACTCTGTGTCTTGGTATGTTAGACAGGTGTGAGCCATGCATGGTAGAGGTGGCAGTTCATTGTTGTTGTACCAGACCATGAGAACTGGCTCTGCCAGGAGTTGCACTGCCATGTCCATGCCAGTGGTCAGATGCACTGCTGTTACATGAATGTGACTGATGTTTGCTGGATGAGGTCCCCTCATCAGGACACCCAGGGCCATGACTCCATGGCTGCCATGTCTGTATATGGACACCTTAACTACTGATGGAGCAGTGGAAATATTGCTATGATGGGAGCATGATTGGGCATGACCATGTCAGATAACAGCAGTCAATGTGGCTGACCTACACCCATGAGGATGCCTTCCCGTTCCCAGCATTCATCTGAGCCATTGAATTGGCAATACAGTGGAGTCAGTCACGCATGTCAGCCTGTGCCACATCTACAACCCTAAGGATTTCTCTGGAGGACCTATGGGAATGTGCCTCTGTGTCCATGATGGCCCTAAATGTACTTTGAGTGTCACAGTATGACACACCTGGATCAGGTGAAGGATGGAGAACAGGCCTCCTCTGAGTACCCCTAACAACCCTTTTGCTTGGCACCTTGCCCACACTTTGGCTATGGCCAGAGTTAACAGGCACTGAAGCTGCAGTAACCACACTTCCCTGATCGAGTGTCTCACTCTCCACCTGTCCAATATCTGAGGGCTCACAAGAATGGGTTGGCATAGGCCTACTGCCTGTGTTTGATGGAATTACAGGGGATGGCTGAATGTCAACCTCAGTGTCAGATTCAACCTCTGCACCCCCTGACTGTGACTCTGTTTGGCTACCACCATCATCAGAGTCTGCCAATACTCTGACATCAGGTGGTAAAAGTCTTACACTTCAACTGTCAGTATCACCTGTGATAATATGCAACAAAGACAGGAAAAAAAATAATAGCTACGCTGCTATAGTCAAATGTATGCTAACAAAGTAACATTGATGCCACTACTATAGACAGTACAACAATACACACAACAATCATCACACTCATATCATACATATGGATAAAAGTATATATTTCTATGAACTGCTTATCACTACTGATAAAAAAGATAATTGGCTTACCATGTGCAGTTGATGCTATGCTTTCCATGGATGATGGTCCTAGAAGGAGTTAAGAAAAGGTTAAGGACAACAGCATCACAATTAACTGTAGAAAAGGGTGTTAAAATGTTTTGCCCTTTATATGTCCATTAGATACACTTTCACCAAGAACTTGGATGACAAGTCCAACCTAGGCTCATGTGTAATCAATCAGAATGTATTGTTAACTGTAGCAGTCTACAAGTCCTACCCCTCACCCCACAAACAAATGTATTGTTACATAGAACTAACATATTGTTGTCAATATTTTAACATACAAAATTATTTAACAATACATAAAATACCTGGAAGCTCCTCCTGGAACATACTTGTTGTCCCTGAAACAGGAGCACCAATGTCAAGGAAATGCTGTCCTGCACTTTCATGGGAGCAGTTTGGATCCCTGAAAGTAGACAGGAACTCTTTATTTGCTGTTAGAGGTGGTTCTATAGCAGGCGCCCCCAGTACTCATCCAATCATAGGCCACTGCAGCTGCTCTTCTCTGCGTAGATGAGATTATACACCAAAAAAACTCCTATGGCCCACTGTCCTGCTGTGGCTGCCTACTGCATTCACATCAGCAGCTATCTGCTGACAAATTTGCATTTAGCCAGATATGGCTCCATGTCCCCTCTCAAGCAAAAAGACACCATGTCACCTAAAAGCTTCCACAATGATCTGATTCTTAGGGTCACTGAAGGGGGGATTGGGGATTGAGATGCCTGAGTGCTATAGTCCTAGTGACCTAAAATACAACAGAAGGATAATACACATAAGTATCACATAACTAAAAAAGTCCTGTTTCCAGATAAAAAAATAAAAGGTAGAATTTCACTATTACCCACTGGAGAAACATAAACCAGTCAAGGTATTGAAATACGTAAAAAAAGCAGGAATTGTGTGGTTGTAATATATTACATTCACACACAAAACAAAGCTGGATGCAAAACAAGGAGAGTAACAATAGCAAAATATCCTTGTGAGTGCCAAAACAGAAATACAACTTTGCTCCCTACCTCTAAAAGAACAGGCAAATTATGCATTTTGCTAACAAACCATCAGTGAAATGCTAAAAGTGCTATGAAATTTACTGTCCCTAAACATTTCTACAGATTTAACCCAAAAGATTCCAATTTAAACTATTGCCAATCATGTATACCTCTGAAATGCCCTGACAAACATGACCATGCCATCAGTTCACTTCTATGCAATGCATACAGATAAGACTAACATTTGCTAATGAAGATATATGTATGTTATATATATATATATATATATATATATATATATATATATATATATATAAACAGTTTTTTCTTAATGAAATTTCAGCATATGCAGTATATAGCTGAAAAGTGCAAGCATACCTTCTCAAGGTCAGTAGTTTTCTGTGCAGATATATCCCAAAGTAATAGAATCTGCTGTGTTCTCCACATAAACAAGTCTCCTCATCTTCAGGTTCTCTAGCTACATGGTTGCTTTTTTATGGTGTACATTCAAGGCTGTGAGTATGATGAAGATGCAAATCAGGTGTGAACTCATTAGAATGTCTGAATCCCAAATACTTGGCTCCATATAGCAGATGTAAAGATAGTATAGGGGCTCTCTCAGTGCCTGTGGCTATTGGATTGCAATGGTGAATGATTACTGGTAGGGAGAAGGAAAATACAACAATAATGCAGACTGCCCTACCTCTGGTGGGTGTGTCAGCCAGGTTAGACTTACAAAGTGCAGAAGTAATATTATCAAGGTTTGAAATGTAAATAAGCAGTATACAATTCATAGTTTCTGTTCATTAACATCCAACTTCCCCTTCATTTGTTGACAACTGTTTATTATTGCCATTTATTATCATCACACATTTTAAGAACAATGATATAGAGTGCCCTATAGACTGCATATCTCAGATTACTGGTCAGATAAGACAAGTATGAGCAACAGACACAGAGAGATAAGACAGACCTGTATTTTGCAAGCAATTGTCATAAATTGTTGTGTGAGCACTCAGTGCACTATGTCAGAAATTAATACATGTGCAAATAACTGTCATATGGCTTTTTAGTACTATGGATGATGTTGCAGTTGGCTGTATGTGAATAATTTCAGTTCCCTACTGCAAAGATGTTTGTTTGGCAGAGAGGGATAAAATACCCTTACTGTGTTCTGAAGGTTCATTGGACTAAGAGTTCAAATCCAGACCTATGTAAAAATATTTCATGTCTACTAACAAACATTTTGTAGTGTTCATTTCATAGATTGCTTTTTTTCATTTCAACTACTTTTTCCTTTTTTTATTTTTATTTTTTATTTTTTGCCAGTGTTTGTAGAGTGAGTGCTTAGCACAAACAAGGAACATGGAAATACACAATGAATGTTAGATTTAGCTGTGGTTATCTCATTTGCATGATGCTTAGCATTTCACAAACCTGGACTAGTGGCCCAAATAGGACTGAACATCTGCAAACAGGGTGTCTGTAAAATTGTAAAGGTCAAAAAGGATACAGTGTTGTAATTTTTGCTTTCCATTCCATAGTGCCACTAAGTGACATGGCACAGTGGTTATCAAGGCTCCCCAACACCTGCAGCCATCAAACATGTGCAGATAGGATGCAGACAGTCAATAACTGAAAATGGATACATTCTATTAATTCTGTGGGGCATTGTGCAAACATGTTTAGTGGCATTGTGTGGCGGTTAACACACAGAATATATGCTAGGTCAGCACACAGTAAAACATGCTGAATGTACTATAAAGAATAATGTTGCATTATCATTGTTTATTTAAAAGTATTAAATACACCTGCATTTGCACCCAGTATCATCTGGGCTCAAAAAGAAATGTGTCTATGCACTCTCACCTGGTGCCCACAAAGACAGCTAAGAAGCAGGTGTGTTTCATACAATCAATACTAACTCTCAACATTTTAGCAATGAAACCTGTGTTTGCTCACTGCTTAACTATGCTCAAACATGGAAAGTAATGGAAATGTGTATCTCGCATGTGCAAACACTTTGCCAACTGTCTCGCAAACCCGCTGGTCACCTCTGCACTATGCAACATCAATATTAACATGTATTAGTGCTGATTACTGTCCATTTACTCTTCATGCCATGAGACTACATGTGGAAACCTAAACTAAAGGTCATATCTAACAATATGTCACATATTTACAATGCAGCCATGTGTTAGCCCCCCATGCACTGCAACCTTTGTTTCTCAGTACATTTTCACAAATATATATATATATATATATATATATATATATATATATATATATATATATATATATCAACTACACTACATAAATTAATATGAAATGTGTGTCAATCTGATAACATGCAGAACTATAACTATCTTCACAGTTGAATATACCTACACATCCATTTCATGCAGGTGTGAAGTACTGAGTTCTGTATTCTGTGTACTGAGATAGGCAAGAGTTCTGTTTTCACTGCAGTCAAATGGTGTATGTGTGTGTGTGTGGTGTGTGTGTGTGTGTGTGTGTGTGTGTGTGTGTGTGTGTGTGTGTGTGTGTGTGTGTGTGTGTGTGTGTGTGTCTGTGTGTGTCTATCTATCCAGAAGAGCATACATGTGTATCCCACAGTTACTACTCCAATCAAATGAATAGATACTATTTTGACACTTGCACATGTCTACACATCCATTTCATGCATTCCTTCCAACATCTTCTCTTCAACATTCACTGTTGATGTCATCCACTATAAGTTGCCCTCCAAGCTTGTAAAAGTCAGACTTGTGTCATGGGGCTTGCATAAAGTACTGAGCTCTGTAATCTGTGTACTGAGATAGGTAGGGGTTTCTGTTCTCACGACAGTCAACTGGGAGGTGTGTGTGTGTGTGTGTTTGTGTGTGTGAGTATTTAGCCAGAAGACCATAAGAGTGCATCCTACAGTTACTACTCCAGTCCCATGGATTGACACACTTTTGACACTTGAACATGCCTACACATCAATTTCATGCAGGCCTCCCAACATATTCTCTCCAACATCTACTGCTGATATCATCCACTATAAGTTGTCCTTCAGCCTTGCAAATGTCAGACTTGTGTCATTGTGTATGCATAAAGTACTGAGTTCTGTAGTCTGTGTACTTAGGTAGGGGTACTGTTCTCACTACAGTCAACTGGGGTATGTGTGTGCATTTGTGTACTTGCATGACATTAGAGAGAGCCTTTTACACCAGCATGTTGTACACTGCTATTACCATATTATCCTCAACAGACACTGGTGATGTCATCACCTATAACGTTATCTGAGATACTCCAAGTCAGACTTGAGCTGTGGCACTTGCCTTAACAGAATTCTGTGATCTGTGTATTTAGATAGTAGGGGTTCTGTTCTCACTTTAATCAACTGGGGTGTGTTTGTGTGTGTGTGTGTGTGTGTGTGTGTGTGTGTGTGTGTGTGTGTGTGTGTGTGTGTGTGTGTGTGTGTGTGTGTGTGTGTGTATGTGTGTGTGTAAAACAAAGTAAAAAAACAAAAAAGAGAGGCAGACTCAGCAAGTCCAACAAACAAACTGTTTAATGGTTAGAGCTTTTGTCTGCCACTAATAAGCAAACTTCATCAGACAAGGAAAATAGGAAATTACATATTTTAAATAGTAAAAAATACATTACATCACTTCCCATCTCTGTTAAAAAGACATAACACTTTTAAATATGTGTGTAATATATATATATATATATATATATATATATATATATATATATATATATAAAAAAAGTTCAAATATTTATATGCATATGCAGCTGTATAAACCTATAGTTAAAAATCATCTTTCTAAAGACTTAAGTTTTAAAAGACATTTCACATTACACTTGTCATTTAATCCTGAGTAGCTGAAATCATTCAAAACCAGCTGCCAGTTAAGTTCCTTTTCTTCCAACAGCAATGACCAAGGGCCACCCCGAATGTCTGTGAGAAGTTGTTCTATAACCACAAATGAAAAAGTGTGCCCTCAGTTGCTACTGACATGTCTGGCTAAGGTGTTAGTAGGATTTTGTTTCCCTATATTGTATATGTGCTCATAAATGCATTGTTTTAGTTGTCTCTCCCATCTTACCAACATGAAAACATTACCATTTATCGCACAAAGCTAAGTATATCATTTTTTTGCTTTCACAGTTGAACCTACTTGTTATATTCAATTGATGTTTGTTGACAGTTATTCTTTTACCAACTTTAACGTACTTACAAAAATGGCATCTGCCACATTTATACATCCCAGGACTGTTAACATATTTTATTAGGTCTTTCAAGTAAGGATTCCAAGTTACAGCCTCTTTTAAAAGTTACCCGTGGTCTTTCACCCAACTTTAGACAAACATAAGTATCAGCCAGAATCAAGTCCCAGTTTTTCACAATAATCCCTTTTAAAGTAAGCGCACTGACAAAAAAGGGGGTAATAAAAGTTGTATTGAAGTCAACAGATACATTTACAGTGACTTCTTCAGCTGTTGGGAGAAAATTATTAGTTGAACCTTCTGACCTCAAACTAATACCCAAAATTGGTTTAAAGACTCCTTCCCTTCTTTTATGTGTAACTTCCATCATTAAATTATCTACTAGAGAAACAGGGTAAGATCTTTTCAAAAATATTTCTTTTAGTAAATTGCATTCCGAAATAAAGGAGGTTTCTAGAGAAGATATCCTGGCTGTCCTAACTAACTGGCCTTTAACAATGGCTTTTTTCTGGTGATAACGGTGGGAGCTTTCATAATGCAAAAAACTGTTTGAGTATGTAGGTTTCCTATATACACTTGCCAGATATCTCTTATTACTGATGTCTTTTTCAATAAGGACGTCCAAAAATGAAATGGTGTCAGTATTAAACTGAAAAATGAATTTCAAAAAATCTGTTAGGGTGAAAATATAATTCCCAAATACTTCTGCATCTGACCGATCACCTTCAAATAAAATAAATATATTGTCCAAATAACGGATATACCATTTTACTTGTTATTGAAACAGATCACATTTAAATAAATTGTTTCTTTCCCAAAAAGCAAGTACACAGTTTGCAAAGCTCCCACCGCATGGAGACCCCATCACCACCCCTGACTTCTGTAAATAAAAGTTGTTGTTAAAAACAAGAAAAAGTTGTTGGATAGTACTATATCTAGAAGAAACTCTTATTAAGTACATTTCTTCCATATTGGCATTTTTATTAACAAGAAAATTCCTCACCCAATCAAGACCCAACTTCTGAGGGATCACCGTATACAGGTCTTTGATGTCAGCCGTGAGGAAATTCAAGTTCTCATTAAACACAAATGAATTCAGATGCTCTAAAAAGTGTCAAGAATCTCAGCAAATCTGAGATTCAGTTTTCACAAACTTTCTTAACTTTGTATCAATAAATTTAGCAGAAGCATAAGTTATTGAATTTTGGCCATTGACAATCGGGCAAAGGGCTGGGTTGTAGATATCCTTATGAATCTTAGGAAGAGCAAAAAATCAAGGTATTTTAGGTGCTGGCATACATAAATAGTTATAAGTGTCAATGCTAACTGTGCCCTTGATGAACAGATCATTAAAGATCTTATTCCCTGATGGGCCCCTTTAACTTCATTTAAAGACACTTTGATGTAAGAGTCAGCTTCTAATAAGCATGTCACCCTCCTATTATAATCTTGCTCATCCATAAATACCAACCCACCCCATATGTCAGGTTTCATTACCCAAATGTTTTGTGTGTGTGTGTGTGTGTGTGTGTGTGTGTGTGTGTGTGTGTATGTGTGTGTGTATGTGTGTGTGTGTGTGTGTGTGTGTGTGTGTGTGTGTGTGTGTGTGTACTTGCATGACAGCATGTGTGACACTGCTATTACCATATTCTCCTCATCAGACACTGCTGATGTCATCACCTATAAGGTGTTTTCTGAGACATTACAAGTCAGACTTCAGCTGTGGCACTTGCCTTAAATACAGAATTCTGTATTCTGTGTACTTAGGTAGGGGTTCTGTTCTTACTGCAGTCAACTGGGGTGTGTATGTGTATTTGTGCCTTAAATACACTTGCCTTAAATACAGAGTCCTGTAGTCTGTGTACTTAGATAAGTAGGGTTTCTCTTTTCACTGCAGTCATCTGGGGTATGTGTGAGTTAGTGTGTGTGTGTGTGTGTGTGTGTGTGTGTGTGTGTGTGTGTGTGTGTGTGTGTGTGTGTGTGTGTGTTTGTGCACTTGCATGACATTAGAGAGAGCATTTTACACCAGCATGTGGGACATTGCTTTTATGACATTCTCGACACCAGACAGTGCTGATATCATCACCCATATATGATTTGTAGGTATGCATTATTCCAACCAGGACAGGGGCAGAAGTCACCTCATCCTATAAAATACAAATTATACTGATATGGCTTTCAGTCTATCCACATACATCAAGGCATGGTTTGTAGGCTCTGTGTTTTCTTGGTGAGAAAACCCTGTGGTCATTCCAGCTGCTGCATGTGTCTGGCAAGGTACATGCAAAAGCGGGCATTATACTCTATTAGTGTGCTGATGAGGTTCCAGTGGCATGGCTGTCAGTCTATCCGCATACTTCATGGGATGGTTTGTAGGGCCTGTGTTTTCTTGGTAAGAAACCCTTGTGGTCTGTCCAGCTGCTGCATGTGTCTGGTGAGGTACATGCAAAAGGGAGCATTATACTCTATTATTGTTCTGATAAGGTTCATGTACAGTGCTGTCATATAATCCTCAGATCTAAATAAGATGGCATGACTTATGATGTGCAGAACATAGCCTTTCCATACCACTGTGGGCACTTGGTGGTCAAAGTTCAAATTGCTATCTACGTGTGTTCTCAGGTCTTGCATCACTGGGTTTCAGCATAGCAGGAGTGTTGTTAATGCTGTAATTAGCAGGGAATTCCACTTTGCAGAAGGACAAAACAAAGACACATTTCTGCATTTATTTGTAGACCATGTTGCTTTGTCACCAATCATTTCTCTGTGTTAACCCTTCCTGTAGTATGTTATCATCATTCTTGACTCAATGATTCCAACCAATTATGCAAGAATCACCAAACGTGGTAAGCTAAAGGCCATATACTTTAGCCTGAACTGTTGAGAAATAGATTCTAAACAGTAAAGATCCATGCACAGTTCCCTGGGTTAAGCCAGTGGTGAAAGCTTTACTGATACAGGTTGATTCACCAACTTCCACAGTATGTGTTCTGCTGGTGAGCCAACTGGTTACCCATCTAGTGACATAAGGGTGAATCCCCAGCTAGGAGAGTTTCTTAATGATTTCTAAGTGGGGGATTGTATTCAAACCCTAGGCCAGATCAAGATAGGTAGTATACACTGACTTATCTTGATCCAGGCCTACATTCATCATGGATCTTATCTAAATGTACACTAGTAAAATCCCAGCTGTGTACAACAGGCCTATGTGAGTTGCTAATGCTATATCATGTCTGCTACAACTGTTAAATTTCCTCAAAGAGGTCATTGAGGGCATGCATGATGACAACACTATCATCCTTTTGAAGTTGACAAGCCCAAGGCATTTGACACAAATCCATAATGAGGTATTCACTCAACACTCTCAGATGTGCCCATAATCACCTATATCACCAAGTGGGTAGACCAGTGGATCACATACGTGGCATATAAATATGTTGAAATGTGTGAAGTGACCTATATCTCAGGTCCAGTGATCAGATCTGTACATCAGGGCTATCTGCTAGGCCAATTCCAGTTGTCTGAAGGACTACAGATTGTGGGCAATTATTGACTCTAACTGTGATATTAGTATACTACACACATTATCAACACACACCAACGATTGCTGCTCCAGCCATGACAACACCTGTAATGTAACAAAAACATGGGGTATTTGTTATGTCATAAAAACAAATGCATAACCCAAGGATAATATAGACATCACACCCTATAATCAGACTAATAGGTTTGTGACCTGTGTCCTGGGGTAGATGGTATGTGGAACATGCACCAGTATGTATAACTGAAGTGTACCACCTTTGCCACAGTGAGCTGTCACATATCTTATTGGCCATACCTAGTAGGTATTCATTTTGTTGCATAAACATTACTGTCTAACAGTGCGGAACCCCCATCAAGGTGTTAACCCAGATGCCTGTGTGATACTTGTTCTAGTGATGCACATAGTACAGATATAACTGCTTGACAATATTGATGGCATGGGTAACATTTATGACTGCATGGATTGTGCTCTATATTTATTTCTTTATGTTATTTATTTTACATTTGTTTATCGGGAATGTCCAACAGGACACGTCTTTTTTTCAGTGGAGGCCGGGGAGAAAAACATACAGAAATACAATATATAAGTAGAATATACAGGGCACAGAAGTTAAAATGCTATCTAGATACAGTTTGGACAAGCAGATTATACGTACAGACTAGTTAAAGAATATCACAGTTTAGATAATAAACAGTAATTCTTAACCTAATTTGTAGAATCAGAAGATTAACAATAAGTAGAGACACACTGCATCATTAAATCTTTCTGTATAAGAAAAAAAGAGACCAATATGACAATTACAAAAATTATGAACACAGTTTACTAAGAAACTGAATTGTCAAGTCTTAATATGCCATCATCCCTACAATGCTATAGTGCTATGGAGTGTTAGTTTGCAGAGAGACATAGTCAACAGAATAGACAGAGGGGATGAATTTTTCAGTAAGTGAAACAAAGTAGTAGCATAGTTAGAGGGAGAGGATAGTCTGGTGCAGAGCAAGGACACAGCCATTTGTTGAATATGTGGCTTTTTAGTATTGTTTTAATACATGGCTTTTTAGTATTGTTTTAAACTGGGCTAGTGATGTAGCCATTGTAATGTTTTCTAGTAGTGCATTCCAGACTTTACCTATATAATTTCAGAAGAAGGAATCTCCAGCTTGGTTTTTGGCTTATACTGATTTTTATATGATGTTTGTTAGTGGACAGTAGGGTTCTGTTAGTGGCATATAGTTGAAGAAATACTTGTAGGGCAGGTGTTTAACTGGTTGTAGTGAAGGAGATGGGGGACCTCTAGCTAGCTGGATTGCTTGAGTGCTATACAATGGTGAGCTGTAGCTGGTAGGTTTGTAGCATATCTGGCAGTTTTGTTACAACAAGATTCAAGTTTTGCTAGCTTAGGTTTTTTTAGATTTGTGAGTATGGGAGCTGTGTACAGCAGTGTGGAGATTAAGTGATAGTGGGCCATGGTAGTTTTAGTATTTTTAGTGAAGTAGTGAAGGTTGGATGATGTGGGGATAGTGAATCAGGAAGTGAAACAGATTAGCAAGGAGGAAGTAAGGACAGCTATGAAGAGGATGAAGAATGGAAAGGCTGTTGGCCCAGATGAAATCCCAATGGAAGCATGGAGGTGCTTAGGAGAAATGGCAGTGAAAATTTTAACTAGATTGTTTAATGAAATTTTGGAAAGTCAGAGGATGCCTGAGGAATGGAGAAAAAGTGTTTTGGTACCTATCTTTAAGAATAAGGGTGATGTGCAGAGCTGCAGTAATTACAGAGGGATAAAACTGATCAGTCACAGCTTGAAGTTATGGTAGAGAGTAGTAGAAGCTAGGTTAAGAAGGGAGGTGATGATTAGTGATCAGCAGTATGGTTTCATGCCAGGAAAGAGACCTACAGATGTGATGTTTGCTCTGAGAGTGTTATTGGAGAAATACAGAGAAGGTCAGAAGGAGTTGCATTGTGTCTTTGTAGACTTGGAGAAAGCATATGACAGGGTGCCTAGAGAAGAGTTGTGGTATTGTATGAGGAAGTCGGGAGTGGCAGAGAAGTATATAAGAGTGGTACAGGATATGTACGAGGGTAATGTGACAGTGGTGAGGACTGCAGTGGCAGTGACAGATCCGTTTAAGGTGGAGGTGGGATTACATCAAGGATCAGCTCTGAGTCCTTTCTTATTTGCAGTGGTGGTGGACAGGTTGACAGATGAGATCAGACAGGAGGCTCCGTGGACTATGATGTTTGCAGATGACATTGTGATCTGTAGTGAGAGTAGGAATCAGGTTGAGGAGACTCTGGAGAGGTGGAGATATGCTCTAGAGAGCAGAGGAATGAAGGTCAGCAGGGCTAAGACAGAATATATGTGTGTAAATGAGAGGGAGGGTAGAGGAATGGTGAGGATGCAGGGAGTAGAGTTGATAAAGGTGGACGAGTTTAAGTACTTGGGATCAACAGTTCAGAGTAATGGTGAATGTGGAAGAGAGGTGAAGAAGAGAGTACAGGCAGGGTGGACTGGGTGGAGAAGAGTGTCAGGAGTGATTTGTGACAGACGGGTACCAGTAAGAGTGAAAGGGAAGGTCTACAAGACAGTAGTGAGACCAGCTATGTTATATGGGTTGGAGACAGTGGCATTGACAAAAAGGCAGGAGTCAGAGCTGGATGTGGCAGAGTTAAAGATGTTAAGATTTGCACTCGGTGTGACTAGGATGGATAGGATTAGGAATCAGTATATTAGAGGGTCAGCTCATGTTGGACAGTTTGGAAACAAAGCAAGAGAGACAAGATTGCATTGGTTTGGACATGTGCTGAGGAGGGATGATGGGTATATTGGGAAAAAGATGCTAAGGATGGAGCTGCCATGTAAGAGGAAAAGAGGAAGGCCTAAGATAAGGTTTATGTACGTGGTGAGAGAGGACATGCAGGTGGTTGGTGTGACAGAGCAAGATGCAGAGGATAGGAAGAAATGGAAAGAGATAATTCGCTGTGGCGACCCCTAATGGGAAAAGCCGAAAGATTATGATGATGAGTGTTCCTAAACAATGTTCCAAGTTTTTTGTATACTTTTATTAATGTTTGGGAAATATAAAGATCAAATTTTAAGTTGCAATCAATTTTGACTTCTAAAAGTTTGGTGTATGGTGATGGGGAGATGATGGTGTTATTTAATGATACAATGTTGAAAGGGTTAGTGAGTGGGGCTGATTTAATGGGTTGAAAAATCATAAGTTTGCTTTTTTGGGGGTTTAATATTAATTGAGAGTTTGTAAACCAGGTCTTAACTGCTAGAAAGGGTTGTTTTCTTAGGTTTTGAAGTTCTTGAATAGCGGAAGAAGCACATATCACTGTTGAATCATCTGCATATTGAATGAGGGAAGCTTGCTGGGTTGAAGTATGGAGGTTATTTGTAAATATTGAAAATAGTAGTGGGCCTAAGACTGAGCCTTCAGGGACACCTATAGTCACTGGTAGAAGGGGCGATAAAGTCTGTTGCCACGAAACTGCTTGCTGGCATGATACTGCATATCCTATATCAGTTATTATCAATAGATCCATAGCAGAACAACAAGTCCCTCACATGCAACCCTGGAACCATGCAAGGGTAGAATGGCAGAGATTTAGTTCAGAGAGAACATTTAGTAGTTTACTATGAGAAACAATATCAAAGGCTTTTGATAGGTCCAGGAAGATAAGGGATGCATAATTACTGTTGCTCCTGTGATAGTTGACAGTATTGGTAAATAACATTAGAGTGGTTGATGTACTATGGTATGATCGAAAACCATGCTGAGTGTTGGTTAGAAGTTTGTTAGTATGTAGATAATTAGTAACTTGCATGTGAATGACCCTCTCCAGTATTTTAGATAGTGGTGATAATATTGCGATCGGGCAGAAGTTGAAAAGATGTGTTGATGAGCCACCTTTATGCAGGGAATTATGTAAGAGCTTTTCCAAATGGGAGGGACTTGTTGTTCTGCTATGGATCTATTGATAATAACTGATATAGGATATGCAGTATCATCTGCTGTTAGTTTGAGGAAATCGGCATGTATGTTGTCTGAGCTAATGTGGTAGGTTTTAGTTTTTTAAGCAGTTTTTTGATCATCTCTGTAGCTACAGGTTGCAGGGAGAAGGTGGTTTTAGTACTGGAGGAGGCAGTATTAGTTCTGATAAGAGAGGGGTTTGACTGTTGGACAGAGCTACTTGTGAGATTAGTACAGACAGGAAGGCAGAGTTGAAGTAATCAATTGCTTCCTGCATGGACAAAAGTTTCAGTGGTGTCCAGTTACAATGTTGAAGTATACCTATAAGGTCATTGGGGTTCAGGTGTTTTTTGTTTCCTATCAGTTTAAATGTAGTTTTTCTAAATGGGTTAGCTTGTTTCCTAAGTAAATAGGTCGTGAAGTGGTCACAGAGAGGGTCTGGTAGACAGTTAGAGTAGGAGTAGAGGGCAGGCCTATTTGTTAATATACAGTCTAGAGAGGAGTGCTTGTTGAATGGCCTGTTAATCCTAGTGGGTGACTGGATGTGTTGTGTGAAGCTATGCAGATTGATGCAATTTTTGGGGCTTTTATTCTTGTTTTACATTCATATTCCTCTTTACTCTTTGCTTGCTGCACACTATGCAGCAAAATATAAGAGTAGTTTGAGACTTTGCACTTTCGTTTGGTGTTAATTAGTGAAGAATAATTATTGTGGTGTAGGGACTGAAGGCTATGCCTCTATTGAGAGGTGCTCAATACCTTAACATAACAAAACAGATAAGTTATACAAAATATATCTCCAGTGAAATGGATGAAAAGGGTGGGTGGGAGCTAAGAGGGACAAGGCTTGCAGCTGTCACCCCTTGGGTATGCGCTCTGATTGTAACAAATTTTAACAAGGCATAACAGTAGTCACAAAAGCAGGCACCTACACTGCTCGTAAGTGGCAATAGCAGAGTTCCCGGAGTTTTATATATATATATATATATATATATATATATATATATATATATATATATATATATATATATATATATATATATATATATATATATATATATACGTGTGTGTGTCTGAGTGTGTCTATATACACACACACACATATATATATATATATATATATATATATATATATATATATATATATATACACACACACACACACACACATAAATGCCATGTACACCAGTCAACTAGCCAGTATTGCTCATAATGTCACATACAGGTATAGCAGTGTTCTTCCTAACACCTCCAGTAGCTGTTACAGTGTCAGGACAGTGTGTGTGATTACCCTCATAAATTGCTGACATGTCATTATAGTTGTACAAGTGTGTCTGTGTAGAACCATCTCTCAGTACTCAGAATCCCATATATTATGTCAGAGACATGGAATTACTGGTGGTATTATTATGGTATTGTTCAATGATTGTGCATGCTTCTTATACTGTTGTTCATGAGCCTTTACCTGTATCTCACTTGTTGGAAACCTCTGCCGAGAAGATTACACTCATATTCAGGCAAATCAGTTTGCATATCTTCGCAATATGCATCCTACCCGAATTGTATATAACATCCCTGACTGATGCTTGCGCAAAGTCTACATGGAGTTTACTGAATTCCAGGGAGTATCTTTTTTTTCTTTTCAAGTTTCACATCTTCAGAATTTATTACTTCACTGGTTTGGGGATTATTCCACTCTGGTCTGCTTAAAATATTAATAATAATAATAATGATGATGGTGATGATGATAATAATAATAATAATAATAATAATTTGACTTACATTTTAATGAACATCCTTGGGACAATTTAATCATTTTATTGTAATTATATTATTTTGGTTGCTTTACATTGTTCTTATTTTATTTGTGTGTATTGTATGTGTTTTCACATAAAGCACTGTGACTATTTTTATAGTTATACCTATATAATTATTTTATTATTGTTTAAGTTTTTAGATAGTTAAACACTTTATAATATATTTGAACATGAAGTTGAAGGAACAGAGGAAAACACTGACTTTGGTAATTGTGAAAATATTGTCCCTAACTTGCTTGAGAAGTCAGCTAAACAAAATTAATTTAGACTAGGGAGAAGTAAAGTACATAATGTCTGGAAGCAAAGCTGTAGAAAAGGGACTTATGATACAGAATACTATATTTAGAATAAACAGTTTTTTATTAAAAGAAATCACTGTTAGCATTCATTCTCGAGCAGTAGCCAAGCTTAGATTTTCAGGGCAATATCAGCTCCTTATTCCATGCATAGGACAAAAGAAGAAGAAATAAATAGCCTGCTGAAAAGAAAACTATTCTTTAAGATGTTTAAATAAGCCACGGTGGTACAGCAGTAGCGTTGCTGTCTCACAGTAAGAGGTTTACCTGTTCGATTCTCGGCTGGAGTGCCTACTGTGTGGAGTCTGTATGTCCTCCCTGCGGTCAAGTGGCCTCCAAAAGACATATGTGAATGGGCATCCCTTCGCTGAAGGTTGGCAGCGGGCTGGCAACTCAGCACCATAAAAACTAACTGCCAATCATTAGCAGACCAGAGTTCCACTGTGGTGATCCCTAACCAGGAAAAGCCAAAAAGACAAACAACATTTAAGACGTTTAAATGGTTCCGAAAAGGAAACCTAGCACACTTATTATACTATGTGTGGCTTATACGTCAGCTGATAACTGGTGGTTATATCACTGGAATAGTATACCATACCTCAAGTGTAATTTTTCCTCCTTACCACCTGCACCCCCAGGGGGAGTTTTTTTTTTTTTTTTTTTACTGTATAAGCTACCCATCTCTCCCTTGTTCAACTAATGGTTAAGCATGAGGATGGGCATGCAATAGAGATGTGCAGAGTATTGCCCCACCTCTTCAGCAGCTCAGCCAATCTCCACCCTATTCCATCTTTAAGTGCACCTACCAATGTGACTTCCCCAGCCCCCACCAAGGACAGACATGGCAGGCGTCCATTGGTCCACTTGGCCATCTCTTCCTTCCACTCAATCAGTTGCCTGAGACACTAATTGGATCCAGGTCACCTAGATCATAGTCAGGTCTTTATCCCACTATGCTACCTGAGTGGCTAGATCTATTTGTAGTTTTGTGGCATGAGGGCCAGAAGGTTTCTAAATTAAATATGACTTGTGCTTATCCACCAACAATTTTGGATGATCAGTTCAAGAAGGAAATGAATAGCCATAAATTTTCATAGCAGGCTCTTGCACATAGCCACTTACCTTTTGAAGTGTCATCTATACTTGCTACTGTCTAGAGAACTGCAGTAAACTTATTGCGAGGCTTGCCACATGTTGTTGATTATTCACCTGATGTTCTACTCACTGGAAACACAGTAGACAGACATCTGCAGATCGTGGGCAAAGTGAAGATGGACAGACATAGGCTTGTATCCCTTTACTACTTCAAGAAGGCTGTACCCTTATTACTGAATGTTTGTCTATTTTTTATCCTTTAATATTAAGGGGTTTCTCCAAAAGTTTTTTGGTGTTGTCATAAAACTTTAAAGGAATCTTCTTCAGAAAATTACCTATAAACTATTCATAAATTGGTCTCCCATATTCCAAAACAAAAGAGCAAATCCATCTTAATTGCAATGGAAACTAAATTACACCTCATTTTTGTGCTACCACATGAACATAATGAATATTTCTCTTTTACAGAGAAATACATAGCAGTTTCAGGATTCTTTAATAAAATGAATGGAGAGTCAATTAAACAAAAGTGCTTGATTTCTGGTTAGCATTTTTGCACAGTGGAAAAGTGCTCCTGCACCCCTATTTGAGTAGTATATCAACATATGAATTACCATAAATGAATGCATATATGTACTAACTGCAGTCATACAGCAGTAAAGAAAGGAGAAATAAAAAAATTAAGTATACAACAGTGATGCTACAGAAACATCAGTCCTGCTGTGCCTAACTATTAGTGTTCAGATCTGTGGTAAAAGATGAGTTTGACCAATTGAATTCAGACAGTTAGAAACTATTCAACTGGTACTTAATCATCTATAGGAAAATGGTCTGTAAAGGACAGAAGTCACGGCACTATATATTTATGGGGTTCCACTGGTTTTAACTGTACAGATAGGGGGATATTCCTTTTCCCTGTGGATTGTGGTCTCAGACTTAGTATACATAATTAGCAGGGGAAGTGGGAAGATTTTGTTTCTGTTTTTTTTAAGCAATATTTGCGTGCACCTAGAGGCAACCTCGATGTATGTGTACCAGGAAGTCAAAGTTTCCATTCTCGATATAGAGTATTTTACCTTCAGGATGTCAACCTTGTTGTTAGTTGATCAGCTAAAGGTAAATCATGCTAATATTTTTACATTTATTTCAGATTTTCTGTCAACATTTGAAGGACAATGTTTACCCTCCCCCAAAAAACATTTTTCTTACTTGCATGCTCTGAGGAGGTTGTGTCTCAGTGCATGCATATTCACTTGTCAGCTTTTTTTTCATTTTTTGTTTTGTTGACATTAAGGATATTGACATTTGTGTGTTTTGTTTTATTTAATTCTAGTATACATACATATATCAGTGCTAGAATGTGCTTGAAAAAATATACTTTTGTTATAACATTTAAATGACAAAAACTATAATTTTCAGACAAATAAGTATTATTTTCAGTTCTGTCACTGCAACATACCGATATTTGTTTCTGATATTTACTGAATTTGTCAGCTGTAGCACATATATATGTATGCATGCTCTGAACTGAATGGTATAAACCTAAGGTAGTTAATGGCTACATAGGCCACCTAAAAGTATATAACCATCTCCCTAAAACCATTTGAAATTCTGTAGCCAATTTTCATTTGAGGTTCTATTTATTATGTATTATGTATGTATTTGGCACTATTTACTAACTGTGCCACAAAATTAGAATAAAAGAACAGTAGCTCTGAAAGGCAAAGCATGGGTTGTCTTGTTTTAATTCATTAAATACCTCAAAACAATAGGGCCGGATTTACGAAGGCTTGCACGGAGTGTAAGAACAGTGTAAGACGGCAGACAGGCAATATGTCTGCCGAGCGATTCAGCAATAGCCAGTAGGGGCGTGCATGAGAGCTTCTAAAGCTACTCTTGCATGGACAGTGTTATGGTATGCAAATTACCTGATTTACTGCTGAAAGCTATGCTAATGAGGTAAATTTGCGATCCAGGATCCACTAACCTGTCTGTGTAAGAGTAGTGTTATCTGCAGAATTGTACTCCGTTGGTAACGGAGTGCCGTTCTGCAAATAGCTAAACGGAGCTATGACAGCTCCAAATAAAGGATGCATCTAGTTAAGGAAGCATGTCAATGACCAAATATAAGGCCATTGGCATTTGGAAATGCTGTAAATCCACAAAATCCAATGTCATTTTTTTCCCCCGATCGCCGATGTTTAACCTTAGAGCAGCATCGTGCAAACATGCTGCGCTTTAAATTAAATGAAAAAAGGGAAAAACATCCACAAATGTGCTTTTACACTAAAAAGCTTGTCCTGCCATGCAGGTGAATGGCAGGCTGCAAACAATATGGCCACTGAGTAGTGGTTGCTAAGGGGAGAAAGCTCAGTGTGAGAGATGTAACCAAGCATTAGTAGGCAATCCTATGCAAATGAGGATAAGGATAGTAAATCCCAACTTTCCCTGGTATGTGAGCCACATCCCTAGAGTGTAAGCGTAGAAGTAGGGTAGTAGTCGAGTAGAAGATAGGTGACATCATGAGGGGGTATGTCTGAAAGACTGTAAGGTAACTGGAACACAGTGGCATGTGTTTGCCCTGAGCTGCTCAGGATTGCAAGAGGCGTGTTTACAGTGGTAGTAACTGAAAACAAGAAATCAAAGGTGTACGCCGTGGATATATCAGAAATTTCTTGCAAACGGGCACACAGCGTGTGCGCGTGTGTAGGCAGGTGTGCGCTAGTGTGCACGCGTGTGCGCTTGTTTGTGCGCCACTGCCCCTTGTGGAAACAGAAAGGGAAAAGGAAGGAAAAGAAGTAGTAGGAAATTAACCAAGGAGAACTAGCAGAGCTGCCAGGTGAAATATATCACAATCAGCCAATTACACAGCCAGTCGACTAGCCTAGCCCAGCCCAGCAATTTAAACTCTGCAAACAGCAGTCTAACCTGTTTTCTCACAAGAACTCTGCAACACTGCAGTTTAGAAAGAGTGAAAACTCAAAAAGCTTAAGGCTGACAAAATGTTAGAGGCTGCCATTGCTATTATACACCAACATGTGCAATGTGTTGAGGGTGGTGATGTTGTAAATGCTGCTGAGCAACCCACAGTGAGGAGACGGAAAAGAGTGTACAGACCCAGGGTAACCTACCAGGGGCTACATGAGCAGGAGATTGTGGAGTGCTATAGAATGGACAGAGACCTCCTGCAGCAAATTGTTGAGCTGTGCCAGCCACGCCTCACACACAGAACCAACAGAGGGGAACCCATCCCAGTGGATACTAAGGTATGTGTTGGCCTAAGAATACTAGCTACAGGTACCTTTCAGTGACCAGCTGGTGATATGATAGGTGCTTCACAGGTATCAGTATCCAGGGTACTGCACCAGTTCCTGGATGACATGTCAGCACATGTCAGTGAGCATGTATATTTCCCCAATTCCAGTGAGGCATTGGCCAGTAATATGCGTCTCTTAAACCAAATAGTGGAATACCATGAGGTGGTGGGTGCAATAGACTGCACGCACATACACAACAAAGCACCACCCGGTGAGCGGGGTAGTGTCTACATCAACCGCAAGGGCTTCCCCTACATCAACTGCCAGGATGTGTTCGATGCCCAGGGCATAATAATGAATGTGTGTGCTGGCTGCCCTAGAAGCTATCATGATTCCCACATCTGGCATCTGATGCAGCTATACCAGAGATTTGCCAATGGGGACAACCCTGACGGTCACCTAGTGGGGGATGCTGGATATGCACTGGAGCTGTGGCTGATGGCACCCATCAGAAATGCACACACACCTGACCAAGAACTCTATAATGAGGCACATGCACAAACAAGAAACATAATTGAGCGTGTGTTTGGGATGCTCAAGCCACGGTTCCAGTGCCTGGACACATCCGGTGGAGCCTTGCAGTACTTACCAACTACATGTACGCAAATTGTCGTGGTATGTACCATGCTACACAGTATGATCCTGTGAAAACAGCTGCAGCAGGAGCAGCATGGGGCAGGGCCAAACAGCCCCCCACCATTGCCAAGGCCTGCACAGGCACAGTGTGACTCAGAGGAGGAACAACCTGAGCCTGCCCCAGTAGGCAGAAGGAGGCGTGCCCAGTATGCCCTGGCCTTGGGAAAGAGGCAACGCATAACACATACTCAGTAGGAATCCTGGAAATGACACCTTTCTCTGACTCACACATACAATAAAAGGGATGCCTAACTTGACACTACCTGTTTCAAACATGTATAGGGAGTGTATTATGTGCATCCGACATAGACAGCCCTGCAGCACCACCTAAGGCATGATTGACCTATATTAAGCAATATAAAGCAGTGTTAAGCCCATTTTACCAGTATTTAGCATATTTAAGCACAATTGCGTGGAGCTGCGCGCCGCACAAACTAGCACAACGTCGGCAACATTGGCCAACGTTGGGCAAAGTCAGGCAAAGTCAGTTAAACACGCTCACACCTGCTTTACTGTTCCTTAACCAGTCAGGTCTGCCCAGCAGGAAAATAAAAAGCAGTGACAGGGCTGAAACTCAGGATACTGTGCACTATAGACACAATACTGAACCACTAGTCCATGACAGCATTTCACTGGCACAGACAAAGCAGGGCAATTGTAGACTAATGCAAACACAAAAAAATGCTGTATCATGCCCTCTGAACTTCCCCCCAGGCCTATGCAGACAGATAACAGCAGGCCAGGCAGTGTGATGTGGGTTGTGTAGGCTATGAAGTCACAAACTAATAAACGTGGAATTGGAAGCTAAGTTCTGTAGTACAGTAGTATGCCTCAAGCCAGTATGATAGGCAACAGTACACACTGAAATGGAGTACCTGACATAGCAGTGCAGGCCTAGCAAATGTGTATAAGTGTCACCCAATGTACACCCACAGTAACAATCAGGTGTGCCCCCTGGGTAGAAATGTGCAAATAATAGCTGCCCCCCCTGTATGTAGAAATGTTGATAAGTGTATGCAAAGCGACTCATGGAAGTCCTGCAGGCACAGCGTGCTTCCTGTCGATGTACAACACAAAGGTGAGCCCTGAAGTAAAAAACAACTTGAATTTTCACACACATATAGTATATATGTCCATACTGGGCATGCTCACACACTTCAATAAATTTAGCAAATCCCAGTCAGCAAAATACTGAAAGGTCATACTGGGTATGCTCACACACTTAGGCCATGTCTGAGTACAGCAGTGGGCCACACATATCTGGCAGTTGCAGTTCTCACACCCAGAAACATGTCACTATCCACCAATCCTGCTTTGCGCACACAGTGATATGAAAACAGACCCATACAATATATTGGACTCCTGCCATAATCAAACTATGTACTACAAGTACTGAACTTGTTCAGAGAAAGTGAAAATTCAAAGAAGACCAATAAATCTCAGATCAGTATCATCAATAAACAATGAGCACTCCTAACATTATCCAATCCATGTTCTGGCAAAAATATTGTCAAAGAGTCCATAGAGAACCATGAAGCTTTATTTTGCAATGTCATAAATATCAATGTAAACACATATATGTTCTGAGTCATTGCAAACTGTAAATTAATACATGTACATGACTGACACCGCCAACATCTTGTCAACAGGTTCATACATATTTACCCCCCTCTCACTGACAAAAGGGCCCCTTATCATACCTGGAGACTGTGAAAACCCAGAAATCACATATACAATGGTTAAACAGTCCTTTCCAAATGCTAAAAACATGGCGTCTATGGGATGACATGGCTTCCCTAGCTGTGTCATATGTGAACTTCAAAACAAACAGACCCTGCACCTGAACAGTCCGTTGAGACTCACCCTCTGTACTGGATATGAAACTGTTGAATGCGTTACAGCAACATTTGGCACACTCCACAAGTGCTGGCACACAACAGACCATAGGAACTATTGTCTTATAAGCCAATAAGCCTGATCTGCAAGGCCATGGAGTCCATCATGATGGAACTCATAAACAGAGCTATTGTGAGCCTACAAACACCCAACCCTACCAATTTAGGTTTGGTCAGGGGCAGATCATGGTTCCCAAACCTGCTAGACTGTTTTCAAGGCAGTCACCCAGGGCATACATCAAGGAAATGAGCTACACATGTCCCACATAGACCTTGGAAAGCCCTCTTCCAACATCCTAGACATATGTCGTATCCACAAAATCAACAACCAGTGCATAAATATGTATGTCATCTGATGGATTGCCAACTGGGGCACAGATAGATCCCACAAGGTAAGAATTGTGGTCTCCTGTCCAAGCTGGTAACATCTGCTGTCCCCCATGGCTCAGTCCTGGGACCCCTCCTGTCTGGTGTATACTTTTCAGAAATACAGTCAAACATACGAGGGCTATGTTTAGCAATGTTTGTGGATGACTGCAAAAAAGTTGTCATAATTGATGTGGGGGACAACAGAGACATCCTTAAAAAGGGTCTCAGTTAGACATATGTGGTGTAAAAATTATGCCCTCAAGCTACATTCATACAAATACCATATAGGTGCCAACACCTTAAATATGGAGGTGATAATAAGGGATCTATGGACACATGTGGATAGTCATCTCTACTTCTAGAAATATATCCACAAAGTGGTTAGAAAATCATGCTATGTGTTCCCACAAACTGCCAAAGACTTTGCATGTAGGTCAAAGGAGGTTCTCTCTACTCATCAATCATCAGACCCATCAGGGAGTACCACAACACACTTGCCATGAATCTGACTAGGCACCTTCAGCAGCTGGAAAGACCACTGAAGTACCTCAACAAGAGGATTACTGGCCTCAAACAGTTGCTCCATGCAACCAGACTGAATTTAACACAGTCTTTACTCTGTTGCATACTGTCTACTCAGGAGATCTCTGGCCAACAGACAGGTCCATGTCCAATGCAGAACTGATGTACATGCGCTATCTGACGTAAACCCAAGCTCACTGTACCACATGCTCTAGGGATATCATCATCACAACATTAAATAGAACATGTTGGAAGGATACATGACTAACTCACAGACTTCCCTTGCTTTGGAACAATCTCCCAACGGACATTAAGCCGAGACCCTCAGTGACACTCTTCCAGAGGAGTCTTGATGAGTGTATGTGAAACTGAACTGTCACACCATGGATCACTTCATCAGCTCTACTACACAAAAGCCTAGGGAACTAACTCCATGGGTGGTGATAGCTGCACACTCTGGACATACTAATATATGCCTTCAGGCAGATAGCCTATCACCTACCTATGTACATATATATATATATATATATATATATATATATATATATATATATATATATATATATATATATATATGTGTGTGTGTGTGTGTGTGTGTGTGTAGGGAGAACACAGTATAATAAGCCAAAGATGGATGGGCACAGATGTGTGTAAGAGGGTGACCATGACAGGGAGCCATCCAGGACTGTCCCACCCAGTACACATCCCAACTGGCTCACAGATCAAACACACATGTTCAAAGTTGTGGGTGCCATGTCCAGCTCTAAACCAGTCAGAAATGGCATCCCACAGGTATTGGTCCTGGGACCCCACCTGTTCAGTAGATACTGCTCAGAGGTACAGGCAAGCATGGGAGGAGTATGGCTGAACAAGTTTGCAGATGACTGATAACTGTGGTCCATAATGGACTCCACGGCTGACACAGACATCCTACAGAAGTGTTATACACAGACAGATACATGGTGTCAAAACAATGCCTTCAAGCAGAATGCCAAAGAATGCATAGTCATCCCCTTTGGATAAAACAAAGTGCACACAAATTACCACATAGGTGGGAATCCAGTATGTACTGAGAATGTAATTATGGCCCTGGGGACACAGGTAGACAGTAAACTATCTTTTGATGATCACATTGCCAAAGTGTCTACAAATTCCTTCTATGTAGCCCACCTAATGAAACCCACTTTGTCTAGTCTGATGATGTCACCATCCTACAAATATACCTGGGAAAGGAGAACTCCCAGTAATGTGTATAGTGCGTCGTGTAAATGCGTACTGCTCTAGTATCATTAAGTAGTTAGGTAGGGGTTTGAATTCTGCAACTGACATCTATGTGTGTATCTCCTTGTAGAGAAGCAACCTTTTTGGAGACAACTACAACATCTTAAATGTGGTATACCCATCTTTGTCAAGTCTGATGATGTCACCATCCTACAAATTTACCTGTGGAAAAGAGAGCTCCCAGTAATGTGTATAGCGCGTCATGTAAATGCATACTGCTCTAGTATTGTTTAAGTAGTTAGGTAGGGGTTTGAATCCTGCACTTGACACCTGTATGTGTATATCTCCTTGTAGAGGAGCAACCTTTTTGGAGACGACTACAACACCTTAAAAGTGGTATACCCATCCTTGTCAAGTCTGATGATGTCATCATCCTACAAATATACCTGTGGAAATGCAAACTCCAAAGGTT
>NC_056741.1:765544882-765574882 GCF_019279795.1 Protopterus annectens
GGCCCAAGGCGCAGGCTCACCCGTGAGTCGCACCACTCATGCCTCAAGCTGGCATAGGGGATCAATGACAGAACTCTCGATCTCCCTATGCACCACAGCCTGGACCATTTGGAGGGTGATAGGTTTTCTTCCTCCACCCATGATTGCACGGGGGGACGAGTCCCATCCCCTGCAGCACTTCCACCTGAAGGTGGCACAGGGCTAACGGAGGAGGAGGTCCCAGGCTGGGCACCGGACCTGCTGGTGCCAGGTGCCATCTCCAGCTGAGGTGGGACAGGTGGGTCCACTGGGACCGGCCTTCTCATATGTTCTATGTTTAGGAGGATTTAATGAAAATATGGGTTAGTAACAGTCAACAGCATTCCCAATTAGTTATAACAGCATGCAGAAGTGTTCCCATTAACCCAACACACCAGAGTTCCAACAGTTAAACAGCAGGCATAACACATGCATATATGGGACAACACTGGACATTACAACAGCATGCAGGTTTAATTGATGGCAACAGGCCACCAATATTGTGGTATTTGAACAGGGCACATGCATCGAAATAAATACAGATATTTATAAACCAATAGGACATATGTCCCAACAAATGTTTTGCGATTAGACATACCCATTGAGGTTTGGAATTGCATTTTTTATGCACATACAGTAGGGTGGAAAATGATAGCTACATTAACAACTTATATAGCCTTCTAGTTTACACTACATTCCTATTGACTGTAGTTATATGTCCCCTACATGTATTATTACACTACACTTTTGTCCTTAGATCGTGAAATGGGTTTTGCTAGATCTTTATATACATGGGCGGTATCTGACATACAAACTGTCTGGGATGCAGATGTTACTGCTACATATTTTGTGAGTTGCTCAGACACACTACTGCTGAGATGGTACACTGGCAGCTCTACTTTCATATACTTATCTAGATATGTGTAGGTGAAATTATCAGTTATATGTTAACAGCTCCCTACATTTCTGCCAGCACAATGACATTTCTGGGGAACACAATACCAAGCAACTCATGTGCCAGATTAACCTGTACATGCTGGGCATGGACCAACAGTTGAGGACTGTGAATATGCTTAAAAGCTACTGGCACTCCTTTCATCCACTTTATATGGGCCTACCCAACTGTGTGATAACAGCGCTTAATACAACAGTACTATTTCTATAATGCAAGAATACAACATATCAAAGAAAATGACACAGACACACTCAAGGAATTATACCTTTATTAAAGACTTAAAAGACTTTTCTAGAGGCTCTGTCATTTATTTTATATGACAGAACATGCAGAATAATTATTGGATAATTATTATACCTTTATTTATTGTGTTTAAACACATTTTTCAAGCTCTCTCATTTATTTTACATAACAGTACATGCAGAATACTTACTAACCTGCCTGGTGGCACAGCCTTAGCAGCCTATCTGCATAGGCTTGCTGATTCGCAGCACAGACACCTTCAGCTGTGAAGTAATTGAAGTGATATTGAGACATACCTATCTATAGTATACACTAGAATAGCAATTCTTACATGCTTAATTCCATGGCTACTTACTCAGTAGTGGGACATTTGGCATCCCACGGGCCTCCTGGATCCACTGGTCCAGTTGATCTACCTTGCATCTTCTCAGGTCTGCATGGTGATATCTGACCTGCTCACCAGTCCGAGGGACGCCTGTGGCACTGGTGAGTTCATGAGCTATACCATCCCAGGCTTCCGCTTTGTATTAGGTGCCCTGGTACTGGCCCTGCAGGAATCTATCCTCATGATGGTGGACAAGGAGCCAAACCATAACTTTTGATTCCTCAATGCCCCAACGTTGCACTCGAAAAAAGAGCCATCTCCAGCACTGGCCATTGCTGCCTGCAGATGGGAGCTACAACCAGTTATGGATAGTATTCCTGCCTATGGATCTTAAATATGCATCATTTCCTGCACTTATTGGTGATTGGCTAGTTTTGAAAAAACGCAGCTGAAGGTACACCTGCTTAGCAATGGGTAAACTTACATTGATATGTATGTGTGTGTTGAAAGTGCATACTTATGTAAAGATGTCATGGCTTACAGGTTCAGTACTATGATTATGGTGCACAGTATCCCGGGTTCGAGGCCTGTCATTGCTTTTTATTTCACTACTGGCCATACTGGCTAGGAGGTGTGGCTATGTTTTACTGACTTTGCTCGACTTTGCCCGACGTTGCTCTACGTTGCTCTACGTTGCCCGATGTTGCTCTACATTGCTCTACGTTGCCCGATGTTGCTCTACGTTGCCCAACATTGTGCTGGTTAGTGCGGTGCACAGCTATGCGCACACATGTTCTGATTGCACTAGTTGGCACGATGCACAGCTCCGCGCAAAGCTATTGCGCTACTTAAAGCACTGCTAATCTGTTTGCAATTATACTGAAATGTGCTTAATACTGGTAAACTTTGCTTAGCAGTGCTTCATTTTGCTTAAGATACATTACTTCTGCATTCGTCAGTATGCATAACTATTTCACTTTCTTATATATATATATATATATATATATATATATATATATATATATATATATATATATATATATATAAAATTCGTTCACTACTACATAGGCCATTTCAATGCTTTTTACTAAAATTTCATTGGTAAATGGAAGGAATTCTTTTCATATACAGATTTGCAATAGAAAATAAAAAAGGGGAGTGGTGGGACTCGAACCGGGAATGCCTCCTCTTAGGGCGAGGGTTCTACCACTACGCTATTGCTATTTTGCTTAATTTGCATATAAGTTTCTTATTATCCTCTTCGATGTCTTACTGCTAACTGTAGCTAAGCAATGGGCATACACGTGCAAATACGGGCTGCTATATCAGGAATGCTAAAAAAAAAAAAAATAAGTTTTATATTTTATTATTGTACTAGGGTTTAGAATGTGGGGTAGTGTAGTGTTGCATATGTACACATTTGAGTGGACTCGCTCATGTCAGCTGACATTTCCCTATTGTGATACTTGCAGGGGCTTGGATTTTTGTACTGCTCGCCAGTCCGACACGCCCCCTACACTCGTGCATGTTCCGTGTTAGCCTTGGAGTTGAGGCAGCATGCCCTCATTAATATGCATGGTGCACTGCCATCTTATTCTTGCACTGGCGTTTCTGTGTAAGCCTCCTCTACTCTTACATGGAGGATTTGTGAATCCTGGGGAATAGTCTTTCCTCTTGCCATGCACAGATTCACCCACTAGTATATGTCCCTTCTGATTAGGTACACTTCTTTGACTATAAAGGCACATGCAATATCTACAAAAGAAAAAAGTGTGATGATTTTGTTTACACACATAGTGCCACTTCCTCATACACTGCTTCTGACAAATCAGACTGATAACTGTTTAATGTGATCAGTTGACAGTTTTTTTCCATCCCATTCTAAATAGTTACACTTCTGATGTTTATCTGTAAGTATGTGGAAGAAATGTTTCTAACAGTAGTAGATTTTAGCATATTTCACATACACACACATGCTACACATGCACATTTTTTACTTTCAGAACCCAGCCCCACCCCCAGACACCATGCAATCAATGGTGCTGTATAGTCATCACTATACAATATGGGGTTTTGTTTCACTCACAGAGAACAAACACACTGCTTTCCCTCTGAAAATAACACTTAATAGCTTATTGTGTGGACTCTGTCATGTTATCAGTACCTGAACTCCAGCCCCGTTGCCCTGATCAGTTTTTCTTATAATAATAAAAATCCGGTGTTTCTGTTGACCATATTTAATTTCAATAAACTGTCTTTCGGCTTTTCCCGGTTAGGGGTCGCCACAGTGGAACTCCAGTCCGCTAATGATTGGCAGTAGATTTTTATGTGCTGGCTTGCTGGGCCTAATGCACAACCTTCAACAAAGGAATGCCCATTCACCCATGACGACACATAGAAGACACTCTAACTGAGAATCGAACATGTAATGTCTAACTGTGGGACGACAACGCTACCACAGCACCACCACAATATTGCCCAAATACTCATCCACCTGACTTCTATCATAAGCAACATTTACTGATATACGTTCACTTTCCCAGGAAAGAAAAATGTCCATATTCCTTCAAGGCGCTCAGTACCAAAATACAAAAAAAAAAAAAAAAATAGCCAATAAAGCTTGTAGTTTTGTGACCAAATTACCACATGCTAATTTAAAGCTATCCATTCCCCTGCGTTCTGTGATCTTTTTTGCTTATTTCTTTCAGATCCCTGTCTCTTTGTTAGCCAAACATTAATTTCTTACAGCTTTTCTGAATCTAGATATATCATCCCAGCTGTAAAATTATGTGGTTTTCTTGCGCTTTCTTTATTGCCTTGACTGTGATTAACTAATGGATTCCTTGCACCTCTTTCTTTCCTGAATGGTTCTACTGTGACTCATTGAACTGCATAATCCTGTGCATTGGAAAAGCTAAAAAACAATGCCTGAAACACAAAAGCATGAAAAAAAGTAACTTCAAGTGTTTTTTGCAATGGGCAAGCCCCTTTGCACACTCATTGTGTGTTGTCAGCTACTCATATACTAACTCCAAGGTTGCACCATCTTGAAGAAGGGAGAAATCTCCCAAAATACGGGAATCATTGCCAGTACACACTGAAGAATTCCACCTGCAAAGATTTCTTAAGGGAAACAGTAATCAGTGTTATGCTCCTCGGATTCTTTTGCTTCAATCAAGGAATTTCACCAGGCTCGCCTATAGAGGAGACTTTCTGCACATTTCATGTTCATCGAGTGTTTTTAGCATATTTTTTTCAGGTTCATAGGAAAGTACTAGGCTAGCTGCCCTGGAAGGTCATTTTAAGCCTATCCAGTTTCCCTATTTGTACTCAAATTAACCTATCCCATTTAACAAGAGACAGACCTTACCCATTTCATGGTTGATAATTATTACCCCGATGAGAATAATAGGGATAATACCATAGATAATTTGAGGGAGCTATGCATGGTATAAAGCATTTGGGAGCTGTCTCTGTTCATTAGTAATGCAGAGGGCAGTTCCGGGGTAAATTTTCTGTTACCCATCCATAGTTCCAAGTTGTGCTTGAATATCAGGGGTGAACTTTGCTTTATGTAGATGGGAGTTCCAGAGCAGTGGTATCACCTACAAAGTATACCTGTCCATCAAGCCACTCAGTTGATGTTACATTAAAGGTTTAGATCCCTAGACCTAGTATTTGTGATGCCATTTGACTTGTTGATGTGCAGTAAATCAATCAGTAATGGGTCAGAGGATACCTTGTGTGCCAGACACAAGTCACCTCTTAGGAGTCTGTAGGATACCAAGAATAGTGGTAGGGCTTTCATTTGGTCCATGTACCCTTATAGTGAGATATCTATGTGGATGTTCCAGTTGTTGCATGTACCTGGACATGCCAAAGGTGGCATTATATTCAATGAATGGCCTAATGAGGTATGAGTACAAGGGACAATGATATCCCTAGATCTAGACACAGTCCCTTTGTTTATAAGATGTGCAATATAGAAAGACTTTCTTACAGCAATAGACACATGTTGGTCAAAAGTTAGGTCACTGTCTACTTATGTTCTCAAATTTTGAATGACTGGGTCAACTCTTAGGGGCTTCACTCTTTGTTCCAGTCCATTTTCTACCACTTTGCTTTCTTTCATCATAGCACAGGTGGAAATATTCCTTTTGATCATGGCATATTAAAGTGTTCCTTAAAGTATTATCATTTTTCTTACTTTCTTACTTCTTAACCTTTTACTGGGTGGACTGCCTGCCATCCCTCCATATATGTTGGTTATGTGATTAAATTGCCACTGATTTCCCATCTTGTTCTCCAGGCTTAGCCCCAATATTTCTGTTTTTCTTCTGTCATTTCCATCTTCATCATTTCCAGTTTCCAGAGTGCACTCCTCTTGCACTTTTATTCTGTTTGTCTTATCGGTACAAACATTGTGGTTGTATTGGAGCCCCTTTGCATTATGACCATTTTCTCTGTTATATCTGCTAGTATGTATTGCTTGCAACCAAGTACAACACATTCATTGTATGCTGTGGCCTTCCATGCATTTATTAGTTCATGTTTTTTCCCCCTCTGCCTCTCATGTACTGCAGCATTCTTTTTTGTGACCTGTTGGCCAACAGGGTGCTGGCGGAAATTGGGCTACTGTTGGCTGAAGGAGAAGAAGAGGTGGAAGGCATGCCCGAAGGCAGGTAAATGCTAGGACTGTGATAGTGAGGGTCGGAACTTTGAATGTTGGCAGTATGACTGGTATAAGGAGAGAGCTATTTGATATGATGGACCAAAGGAAGGTTGGTATATTGTGTGTGCAAGAGACCAGATGGAAGGGGAGCAAGGCTAGATGTATCGGAGGCAGGTTCAAATTGTTTTATCATGGTGTGGATGGGAGGAGAAATGGTGTAGGGGTTATCCTGAAGGAACAGTATGCTAAGAGTGTTTTGGAGGTTGAAAGAGTGTCAGATAGAGTGATGTTTATGAAGCTGGAAATTGATGGTGTAATGATGAATGTTGTTAGTGCATATGCTCCGCAAGTTGGGTGTGCGATGGATGAGAAAGAAAAATTTTGGAGTGAGTTGGATGAAGTGGTGATGACTGTACCCAAGGGTGAGTGACTGGTGACTGGAGCAGATTTCAATGGGCATGTTGGTGAAGGGAACAGAGGGGATGAGGAAGTGATGGGTAGGTATGGTGTTAAGCAAAGGAATGCAGAAGGTCAGATGGTAGTGGATTTTGCAAAAGGATGGACATGGCTGTGATGAATACGTATTTTAACAAGAGGGAGGAGCATAGGGTGACATACAAGAGTGGAGGAAGATGCACACAGGTGGATTATATCTTATGTAGAAGGGCCAGTCTGAAGGAGATTGGAGACTGTAAAGTGGTGGCAGGGGAAAGTGTAGTTAGGCAGCATAGGATGGTGGTTTGTAGGATGACATTGGTGATCAAGAAGATGAGGATGAGAGTAAGGGAAGTACCAAGGATCAAATGGTGGAAATTGAAAAAGGGTAATTGTGAGGTGATGTTCAGGGAAGAGTTAAGACAGGCACTGGATGGCAGTGAAGAGTTACCAAATTGCTGGGTAACTACAGCTGAGCTAGTAAGAGAGATGGCTAGAAAGGTGCTTGGTGTGACATCTGGAAAGAGGAAGGAGGACAGGGAGACCTGGTGGTGGAATGAAGAAGTACAGGAGAGTATACAGAGAAAGAGGTTGGCGAAGAAGAAGTGGGATTGTCAAAGAGATGAAGAAAGTAGACAAGAGTATAAGGAGATGAGGTGCATGGCAAAGAGAGAGGTGGCGAAGGCTAAGGATAAGGCATATGAAGAGTTGTATAAAAGGTTGGACACTAAGGAGGTTGAAAAGGACCTGTACCAACTGGCTAGACAGAAGACCCGAGCTAGTAAAGATGTGCATCAGGTAAGGGTGATAAAGGATAATGAGGGAACCATACTCACAAGCGAGGAGAGTGTGTTGAGCAGTTGGAAAGAGCACTTTGAGGGGTTGATGAATGAAGAGAATGAGAGGGAGAGAAGTTGGATGATGTGCAGATAGTGAATCATGAAGTACAGTGGATTAGCAAGCAGGAAGTAAGGATAGCTATGAAGAGGATGAAGAATGGAAAGGCTGTTGGTCCAGATGACATACCTGTGGAAGCATGGAGGTGTTTAGGTGAAATGGCAGTGGAGTTTTTAACTAGATTGTTTAATGAAATCTTAGAAAGTGAGAGGATGCCTGAGGAATGGAGAAAAAGTGTTTTGGTACCGACTTTTTACGAATAAGGGTGATGTACAGAGCTGTAGTAACTACAGAGGGATTAAACTGATCAGTCACAGCATGAAGTTATGCGAAAGAGTAGTGAAAGCTAGGTTAAGAAGGGAGGTGATGATTAGTGATCAGCAGTATGGTTTCATGCCAGGAAAGAGCACTACAGATGCGATGTTTGCTCTGAGAGTGTTGATGGAGAAGTACAGAGAAGGTCAGAAGGAGTTGCATTGTGTCTTTGTAGATTTAGAGAAAGCATATGACAAGGTGCCTAGAGAGGAGTTGTGGTATTGCATGAGGAAGTCGGGAGTGTCAGAAAAGTATGTAAGAATGGTACAGGATATGTACGAGGGTAGTGTGACAGCAGTGAGGTCTGCAGTGGGAGTGATGGATGCGTTTAAGGTGGAGGTGGGATTACATCAAGGATCAGCTCTGAGCCCTTTCTTATTTGCAATGGTAATGCACATGTTGACAGACGCGATCAGACAGGAGTACCCATGGACTATGATGTTTGCAGATGACATTGTGATTTGTAGTGAGAGTAGGGAACAGGTGGAGGAGACCCTGGAGAGGTGGAGATATGCTGTAGAGAGAAGAGGAATGAAGGTCAGCAGGACTAAGACAGAATATATGTGTGTGAAGGAGAGAGAGGATAGAGGAATGGTGAGGATGCAGGGAGTAGAGGTGGCAAAGATGGATGAGTTTAAGTACTTGTGATCAACAGTTCAGAGTAATGGTGAGTGTGGAGGAGAGGTGAGGAAGAGAGTACATGCAGGATGGAGTGGGTGGAGAAGAGTGTCAGGAGTGATTTGTGACAGACAAGTACCAGTAAGAGTGAAAGGGAAGGTCTACAAGAGGGTAGTGAGACCAGCTATGTTATATGGGTTGGAGACAGTGGCATTGACAAAAAGGCAGGAGTCAGAGCTTGACATAGCAGAGTTAAAGCTGTTAAGATTTGCACTGGGTGTGACGAGGATGGACAGGATTAGGAATAAGTATATTAGAGGGTCAGCCCAGGTTGGAAGGTTTGGAGACAAAGCCAGAGAGGCAAGATTATGTTGGTTTGGACATGTGCTGAAGAGGGATGCTGAGTATATTGGGAAAAAGATGCTAAGGATGAAGCTGCCAGGTAACAGGAAAAGAGGAAGGCCTAAGATAAGGTTTATGGATGTGGTGAGAGAGGACATGCAGGTGGTTGGTGTGACAGAGCAAGATGCAGAGGACAGGAAAAATGGAAACAGTTGATCTGCTGTGGTGACCCCTAACGGGAGCAGCCGAAAGAAGAAGAAGTAATTCCACTTTGTGGAAGCATACAAATCTTAGGAATTTCAAGGCTATTGAGTCTTGTGACCAATCCACATTGTCAGTTACCACTGAAGACTCTATCTTCCTTCTCAAGGACTGCCTCAGCAGTCATGTCCAGGGTGAATTTATGAATGCCAATCCAATTATCCAGGTTCCATTGGAATGAATATTGTGCAACACACTGTTTTATCTACAGGGAGAGTCTATTCCATAGCTGAGGGAGATGCCAAGCAATCAACCCGTCTCTCCAGCTTGTTTTATTGATTTGCCACACTTCCTGTATTTAAGTTTAAAGTTGGCATCATACTAAAATACTCCTCTAATCCATGTTTCTGAATCCCTACCAAGCTTAGCGAATGGCTTCTTTTTCATGCATGCATCCCTACCTCTTAAAACCTAACACCCTGACAAAACCATATCTAGGTTATCTAGCACTCTATACATTTCCCCAGAATGGCTGCCCCCTCAGTGCAACCAAAGAAAAAAGTCTTCTCAAAACTGAGTATTATAAAAGAGATAAAAAGAAACAGAGGTAAGATCTTTACGAAAGGGAAAGAACAAAGTACATAGAAAGGAATGTAATTGGTGGGATCAATACATGCAGAATAAAGTTCAGAAAGAGGAGCGAACTATAAATGAAGTTAGTATTTATGCAATTTAAATAATGATGAAGTGAATGATAATTGTTAAAAAAGAAATCATATATGTATTATAAAAACATGCATCTAGAGTGTTTCTCCCTGGGCCTCCACTGAAAATTGGCTTTGTTCCAAGTCAGAAATGTCCCAGTTAACAAATGTTAAATAAATAAATAAAATAAATAAATAAATATAATGCATGAAACTCATGAAATGCACATAATGCTTTTTTTTCTTTTTTTATAACTGTATAAGTGCCCATGCTATTATTTAAATAGCATGAATTTAATAATGGTGTTAAAAACTGAGGATCTAAAATAGTTATTCTTCTGAAAATTGAGGACCATAAGTTTTTCTGGTCTGAAACAGTAGCATTCCACTTGCTGCAAACTAAACGATCAACTTGCTACCATTAACCACACACTAAGCATTTCTGTGCATCAGCCATGACTGTAGCTGCAATATCAGCATTCATTTTGGAATGCCAGCACTGATCACCCACATTAATGATATCTGACAGTCATGCTTCCTAATACCTTTTACCTGGAGCAGCTTCCCCCTTGCCCTGCTCTTGCATTGCCTCTGCCCCCTGCTTGCTATGCCATTCTATTCGACATGTACTGAATGCCTCTATTTTCTTTTTCCTTTTCCTGCTTGTGCTATTTGTGGAAACTGAAATAAAACAGCTGACTTTCCTCATATCTTGCAGCAATTTCCCTATTTCATCTTCCTCCACAGTTACATTTATCATACCATTATTTCCTAAATACACTGTTATGTGAGCTCTGTCATTTCTCTTTTGGGTTACTTGCAACAGTGGTTGATTTTTTGTTTGTTCTCTCCACTGTAACTGTTTATGTGCCGCATACCACTGTAAAAACATGTCTCTTATAACTTGTGTGTATACTGATCATGTCTAAATAACTAAATGTGTCTGTAATTTTACTTTGTGGAGCTTTTCTCCCCGAGCCTCTGCTGAAAAAGGGTCTTTTCGGCTCAGTCAGACACCTCCGGTTAACAGATGTAAAATAAATAAATAATAAATAAATTTGGCCTGTGTAATGCAAGCCCTGTCTGAAACAGAAGGGGAATCCATAGTTACTAAGTATGACAATACTGCTGAGTGTATTTGAAGTACTCAGTGTATCTGGTTTACTTCTTTCTCTACTATAGCTTCAGTAAGCTACTCCTAACCGCTTACTCCTCCTGTTAATTCATGTCATGATCAAACTTCCAACTATCAAATGTGCACCTGCTAACATCCCTGTTTTCCATTCTGTCTTCCTTCTGTTGCTTCATTAATCACTTCCTCATATCTGGCACCCTGCAATATCCACTTCCTATTTTTGCTTTCTTGCAGTGGGCCCTACCCATTCTTTACTGGCTTCTTTTCCTGTCATTTTGTATGTTGTCATATTGTCTTGTAAATTGTGTAGCTTTTGTGTGGTTCTCCATGTTCTATCTTTTTGTTGACGACTGCATTATTTTCCATATCCCTTGCTCCTTGTCTCTGCCTCTATTGCTGTGTTTATGTTGGCTGTTTTTCTCCTTATCATGTCTTGCTTCTCCTATTCACTGTGCACTTGCCTTGTTGCTCTGTGGCTTTTGTGCCTTCCCGTCTTCATTCTTTCATTTCCATCATTGCCCATTGTCTGTTGAATTCATATTTGTCAAGTTTAAACTCCTACATACTGTGCATTCTGATCCCTTCAATATCTAATATTTTTACTACATTTCAACATTCTTCATACATTAACACCTCCTGCTCTCTCTTATCCTGTGGTGTCACCTGCATTCTTTTCTCCTGTTTTCTATTTATTGTCTCCCGCCCATGATGGCATGCCCCTTCTTTGTTTGTTTATTGACATTTGATTACTGGAAAAGGCAGACTAGGTTTTCAACACAGGCCCAGGGAAAAAGTTCTAAAGTATTACAAAATAATTATACCAAACTGGACATAATATGAAAACAATGGTTAAAACAGATACCAGTTATATGACAATGATTTAATATTTACAGAAATTTTGGCATGTTTATAGAATAATTAAAGGGTAAGTTAGTATAATACAAACAGGATTTGCAGTATGAAGTGAGAGAAAAGCAGGCTTATGGTATATTTAGAAAGAAAGAAGTAAGTTAGTGAATAAAGAGGTATAAAATATGTATAAGTACTTGTTCACATTTAGGGATTTAGTTTATCCTGCTGTTGAACTGCTGTTGAAATATTTCAGAATGGTTTTGAAAGATGAGAGGGAGGATATTGACCTGATGGACACAGGCAAGCACTTTCAGGCCTTAACAACATGGTATAAGTATATACAATGCTCAGCAGATTTGATAGGTTTATGGACAGGCAGAAGTTTTTCGCCATTGCTGGACAAGCGGATGGTTGCTGTATAATTTTATAGTTGCAAAAAGCTTGTATATGCCAGTTGATGGGGTAGTTCTAATCAATTTAGGCTTTTTAGTGCTATACACTGGTGGGTTCTGAAAGGGGTATTTGATGCAAATTTAACAATTTTGTTGTAGCATTGTTCAAGTTTTGATTTTTATGATGCCTGGAGGTTAGGTAGGATTGGAGTAACATAAATAAGTGTGAGGAGGAGATAAGTAGTGACAAGTGTCGTTTTAATTAAGTTGGTGAAAAACGTTTTTGGCTCTGCAAAGCATCCCTAGCTTTTGATGACTTTTTCTTATGCAATTTTGTATATGCATGTCAAATTTAAGATCATCATCTACTATCATCCCTAATAATTTGCTATCAGAAGTGATTTCAATGGTTGCATCATCAAGAGAGGGGACTTTAAATTGTGTTTGTTCATGAGAGAGGGATAGCCAGTAGTACCAGTGCAAAGCAATTAACAGGGAGGGATAAACTAGAACAGGTTTTCTTTCATTTCCTGAATGCAGGAACCTGTCAGCTAGGGAGAGTAAGGAACTAGTGTATACAGTGTAATCTACTATTAAAAAAGAAAGGACAGTGGCCAACTTATTAAGTGGTCCTTAGAGTGCAAGCACTATTCTTTTCGAGTGCTGGAGATGTTAAAGTCAATTTCCAGCACAGAGCATGCACATATTTGACTAAATGAAGTTAGTACACAGCAAGTTCTTCAAGTTAAATTTGCTTACATTGTACAATGACAACATTTTTGGTGAAAACATTTGGGAGTTTGGCCTTGAGTTGGGCCTCGTGGCAGAGCTTCTGCACTATCAGGGTCCAATGTAGTGATCACAGGATCTGAAAGGAAAGAAAAGAAAAAACTCTACTGAAATATCATATTATATTGAGGCAATAAAGTTAATACTTACTATAAAAGAGATGGAGAAAGGACCACAGTGAGTCAGAGCAAGAGTATTTGGGGAAAGCATAAGAGTATATAGATAGTAAGAAAGTTTATGATTGTAAGTTCAAAGTAGGTTATCAGGAGGGATACTCACAGAGAACCACAGTAATACAGTGCATATATAGAGCAGTATAGAGCAAGTTATCATAAAATAGCACTACATTTATAAGTACAATATAAAACCATCAACTTAATAAATATTCAGGGGATTAATCAGCACATCAAAAGAATGTTATATATGCCAAAACACCAAAAACTAACATTACATGCTCGTTAAAAGGCACAGGCTCAACATTCATAATGCCTACCTGATTTGAATGAAATTGATACAAATACAACATACCACCAAGGTTTATTTGTTGTTCTGCATAGTCTTAGAACAAACAGAAATGTAGTAAGAACAAATAGAAATGTAATAACACATGACAAATACCCAGTGGCAGCTGCTGACTTCAAATCAAAGGGGGCTGCAGGAGAGAGCTGAATGGGTGGGGTCAATGGGAAGGGGTGCAGCCAACTAGAAAGGGGAAATGCTCAAAATCACAAAAATTGTAGCTTTAATTAAATACACTGCCATGGGTGCCAAACCAAGTACAATCAAGACAAAATGAAGTGTAGAAAAAAAAATATTTCAATGCATTGGCTGCATGACAACTTACTTAATATCTAGACGGAAACAAAAAGGTTGTGAGGCATGAAAAAATAAATTACTTTTTAAATACATTACTAGAATGCCAGTCAAAATCAAGTATAAGAAAAACAAGCAGCACTCAACTCAAACCACTTCTCCTTGCACTGCAGTTCTAATTATAATTTATATTCAGCTTTATTAAAATACCAAGTAACATGCTGAAAGTAGCAATCTCTGTAATACCCCCACTTGTAAAAATGTTTCTTATCTAAAAAAGACCTGCTGCCTGACAACTATGTAGCTGTTTCAGGGGGAAAACATGATCAAAGTAAAAAATGAACAGCAAACAAGAAACATGCTCAAGATACATTGCTTAAAGGATTACTACACAGGTTATGGACCACACTCGATAGATTGGCATTCTGTTTAGTTTACAGGTATAGCCTGCAAAGATGACTGCAAGTCTCCAACAAATGTAATGAGCTTTTTAAAATAATGTAATCGTGTCCGTTATTACAAATACTGTCATATGCATTTCAATACCCAAGGCTTATTCGTTATGCAAGTATTCTCTGCATGGCAACAACAGAAAGGCTTTCAATGTTGGCAATTCTTTAACAGTATGCATAGTAAAGCTTACTTGCATCTTACAATCTCAGACAAGTTTAACTGATGGTCATTAAAGCATTGCTACTTAAACACAGAGCAACAGGCACTTTCTGAATAATAGTAATAAGCATAAATCAGCAGTATAAAAATATGACAGAAACCAGAACATTCTGCAAAATTAAGGACAGATGAAAAGCCACTGTAGTACTTGTGTCTATCTTGTGTGGGGGATACTCTGCACATTTACACTGCATAACTGATCCTTGCCTTGCTTGGACACATCCAGAGTCACTACATGGGGGAGTGGGGTGCAACAAGTATGTCACAATATGAAATGTCTCTGGCTGACTGTGATGGCCCTGACACATTTGTCATACCTCTCAACCTCAAAGCAAGAAATCTGGACAAAGCCATACACAGAAGTGGGACAAAAGCCCAAAAATAAGGACAATTATTAAATATTGCTCTTATAAACTTAGAAAGATAATAGAATAGTAGGTCTTGCATTAGTATGAATTTTCTGAAGGGTATGAAATCTGAAACTCAAATGTCTGTCATTATTTTCTAACTTCAGTCTTTAATGATTTGCCACTAATTTGCCAAAAAAACCCACAATTTTATGAAAAACGGACCAGAAATCTGATGCAAAAATGTAAAATAGCCACACAGTACAGCTGGAAACCTGTCAAAGAAGGGACACTTTTTTAATATTAGAACTGCTAACTTGAGCAGCTGACAAAATAAAAGAATCTACATGCATTTCTGAAATAAAAGTAATCTATAACTCTAATTATTACAGTTATTTATTAACTGTAAACCCTCCACGTTGTCTTCCAAAATTGCCATTTTGTGGAGGGATTATTAGGGGAAGAGCAACATTTTGAGCCAAAATTGGGGACAGTTGAGAGGTTTGGATATGCCTAATTCTATAAAACAATTTATTTGCACGTACCTTTCAACCTGTTAATGCAGGAAATCTGGACAAGGCCCAATATATTGGGGGAACATAGTACTAAAAATTGCTTTTGTATAAACTGAGACAGTTGATAGAATAACAGGTCTTGCTTTAGCATGCAATTTTTCTGAAGGTTATGAAGTCATTATTTAGTGACTTAATTCCTAAATGATTTGCCAGAAAACCACAACTTTTTTGAGGAACAAACCAAAAAATAAGATGCAAAAATCTATTCATTCTGCAAATATCTGGACAGTTGAGAGATATAGCTTAGTCGGGGCTGTCTTTGAGTTTGCTGCCCTTCCCCTTCAAAAAATCATGGTCGAATGGAGCCTCCTTCCTGCAGCCATTCCAATGAACCATTACTTGGCTATTTCACCCCATTTACCATAAACACAATGTGCATACTGCTTTACTTCTGCAATGATTTGGACTTAATTTGAAAGTTTTATTTTGCATTTTACAGCACAAACACTAGTAGATATCTGCTAAACAAAGCAATGCATTCTCACAATGAAAACAGACGTAGCATTAAAACTTCTCTGCCCTTGAAACTCACATTCAAAGAAAATACATTTTGCCAGTTGAAGATAAATATTAACTTTGGGCTGTTTTCAAATCACAGGCCCCTTGCACACGAAACATACACATGCTCTTTGATACACCTTCCTGTTTGTATTCAGTTATATTCCTTGTACAATACAGTACAGTTTTAGAGGGTGTTTTAAATTTATTGTTTTGAACATTTTTCCAGTGAACAATGAAACAAAATGTATGCACCAATAATGACAAAACTGCCCAATTCAGAACATTTTCATCATAAAAGTCTACTCAGACTTCTACAGTCCACCAGTATCAGTAAATATGCACAATCTCTGAAGAAGTAAAAGTTATCTAAATAATTCCACATTAAAGAGATCTGTAACTAATGAAGAGGTTGCTGCTAGCAAACAACTTTATATTTCATTGTTTCATCTACAAATAAAGTGTCTGTTGCCCTTGAGGAATAAATTGCCTATGTTACACTAAAAAATGATAAGCTAATAATATTGCAATAGGGAATGGATGGCAAACTGATAACAGGTTCATAGTTACTAGGTATCTTTGCCAAAAATGACTGCAACATCCACTCCCTTTGCAACACAATACAATATCAGCAATGCATCTACCTACTGTAGGAGTAGAACCCACAGCCTTCTGCATCAAAAGCAAGTACACTACCTGTTGTGCTATTAACAATGCATGCATACTTAGCATAAGCAGCACTAAACATTTGCTCCCCCTGCAGCTCTCAGCTCCTTGTAAAATATACTCAACACTCAGCTGTATCTCTGAACTTTGCAGCACAGGAAATCTGGAAAAATCCAGCATTTATTGGGGGGGACGACAAAAGCCCAAAAACCAGGGACACATTTTAAACAGTGCTTGTATAATGTAGGAAAGTTGCTAGAATAAAATGTCGTGTTACCACCATACATTCTGCTGCCAAGACTTGAACCCAGGACCCTGTGCAAAACAGTCAGAGCAACATACCACTATGCCAAATCAGCTGTTTTGTGAAAGAGAGGAAGACTAAAAATTAAATGGCTACCATTTAGTGAATACAGTTCTCACCATAGCTGTCAACCTCTTAGCACAAACCATCTGGACAAAGCCAGTAATGGGGAAATACAACCCCCAAACATATTTAGTGAATTCAGTTCTTACCATAGCTCTCAATCTTACCACAAAACCCTGGATGAAGTCAATAATGGGGGAATACAGTCCCAAAAATAGGGGCACATTTCAAATATCCATCTTATAAACTTAGAAAATTGCTAGAATAAAAGGTTTGTGTTACCATATACTTTCTGAAGAATATGAAGTCTGAAATTCAAATGCTTGTCATTTTTATTTATTTAACATTTGTTAACCAGGAAAGTCTGACTTGGAACAAAAGCCAATTTTCAGCAGAGGCTCAGGGAGAAACACTCCAGGCACATGTCTTTGTAAGATGGGAGGACACCAGAGCATCCAGACAAACACAGGGAGGACATGCAGGCTCCACACAGAAGGCACCCAGCCAAGAATCAAACCAGAGAACCTGCAGCTGTCAGGCAACAATGTTACCACTGCACTACTGACATCCAAAAGCACGCCACACAGTGTAACATCCAAAAGCCCGTGCTGAGAGCAGTGGACATTGCAGTCCGATCCCCTTCCAGTCAACTGCATAGACTTCTGAGATATTGCTGGTGAATCCTATCTTTCTAATCTGGACTGCAGGTGAAACAGTCTGGATTCTGTGCACATGCTCCAGACTGGTTCACCAGCAGTCCGGATATTGGTAAATCCCATGCATGAGTGATGTTCCGCGACTAGCATTTGTTTTTCTTTTCTTTTCTTTTATCTTTATTTTTTTATTTTTGTTTTGCAGCTGAGGTGGCTGCAGTCCTGCAGCCCAATAGCACAAGCCGCCCCTGCAAATACCTGCACTGTGAAGGAAGATGGTGACTGAATAGGAAAGGAGACAATAGTGAGGAGATATTTACGAAGACATTCTACTGCAATGTAGTGACCCTCCTGTCCTCAGGCCAAATTATTACAAAGAGTAATAATTTTATAGCCAATACAAAGCAATTAACAGAAAGATACAAAGTAGAATGGTTTTCTTTCATTTCCGGAATGCAGAAGCCTGTCAGCCAGGAAGACTAAGTAACTGACATATACGGTGTAATCTATTGTTAAAAAATAAGTTACACTGGCCAACTTATTAAATGGTCCTTAGAGTACAAGCACTACTTTTCTGCAAGGGGGGAAAATGCTAAAGCCAATTGCCATCACAGAGCAGGCATGGATTTGACAAGTTGAAGGTAAAACACAGCAAGGTTTGCTTACATTGTACAATGACAAAATTCTTTGCTTCATTCACACCCCCAATACTGCATGACTTACCTATCCTTATGAATAACTGCAGCTTACTTAAGTGGTTCAACTTTGTGTTTTATGTGCTTTACACTGAACATAGTAAAGGATTTAGTCACATTAGTACTACCACTATATCCAATTTCCTTATTTTGTCTATTGTAGTAACAGTATCTGCAGGGGTGTGGTTAGTGAATTTAATTTTGTAGTCATGTGCTGTTACTACTGCCCCCAACACACCTGGCAGTTACAAATTTGATGCTTTACCCCTGTTATGAGGTAGTTTCATCTGTGCCAGGGAGAGTAGGGTAGTACATGTGCACATATACCAGCATAGCTATCTGGAGTTTTGTAAAGAATTTTGTGTTATTTGACTATCACATTGATTTGTACACTGATTTGTACACACTGCGGTGGTGGTGCTGCGGTAGCATTGTCGCCTCACAGTAAGACGTTGTCCTGTTTGATTCTCAGCTAGAGCTTCTTCTGTGTGGAGACATGCGTGAATGGGCATACCTTCTTTGAAAGTTGTGTGTCAGGGCTGGTAACTCGGCACGTAAAAATCTACTGCCAATCATTAGAGGACCGGAGTTCTGCTGTGGTGACCCCTAACTGGGAAAAGCCAAAAGACACAACAACAACACTGATTTGTACACATTTGAGTTAAAAGTATAAATATATTTGTAAAGTTATTTGTGTTAAAAATGTATCAATAGCAGGCCCTGCTGGACAGAAAGCATGCAGGCATGTATATTAGGTTGTACTGTAACTGATCAAATGTGTATGTTTATCAGGGAACTCTGGAATGGTGGAAAGTTTGAAATTGGGTTATATCTTTCGGATGCTGCCACAGATCATAGCAAAGCTCTGTGTGTGTATTATACCAGAGTCAGGTGACCAGAAGTGATGTCATCCTCTAACCAGCATCTAGTTTCTTGGAACTTTCACAGCATCAATTTGAAACCTGACAGGAAAGATTTCTGACAGGATATATATGTCACACATCCACAGAGACAAAAACAGACATCATCTGGCTTTTGCTGTGGTAAGACATTCAGCTTGTCTTGCTTTAATAAGCAGTCAAAGAACAGTAATTCTTTAGGCAGTCAGGGACATTTAGTAAGAATAGTTTAGTATTGTTTTCTGCATCTGTGAGAAACTATCCAACTGTATTATATTTTATGTCTCTGTGGATGAAATGTTGCTGTTTATTGTATTCAGTATTCTCTGGTTTTCTGTTTTAGTATTTATCATTAAATATTTTAATACCTTTCATTGTGGCTGGTCCTTTAGAGAATACTTTTAACATCTTGAGCATACTTATTCTTGTTTTAATGACACTGTAGCCACTCCTGAAAGCTGTGCTACTTTGGTCACACCCTATCATTTGTATTAGTATTCATTTTACACAGTATAATTGGGTACATTTTATAAGAGCCTTAGGGTAGCTGACTAGTGGCAGTGTGATTACCTCAGAGATGGGGGCAGAAAGGAGCAAAGATAGTAACTCTATGCCAGCTTTTCCCAGGTGTGCATATGTGTTTGTGTGTGTCTGTGTGTGTGTGTCTGTGTGTGTGTGTGTGTGTGTGTGTGTGTGTGTGTGTGTGTGTGTGTGTGTGTGTGTGTGTGTGCGCGCGCGCGCGTGTGTGTGTGAAACTCAAATATCCAAGTGTGTGTCAGTTACTGGGAACAGGGACACAGATCTCCAAAGTGATCAGTGTGGAGTTTTGTGTGGGTCTGAAGAGAGAAGTAGAGTCCAGCCCCAGGTATGGAGTATGCTCCCTGTGTGCTGTTAAGGGGAAATTGTGCTTGGCGTAGGAGCTACTTCTGAAAATACTGTGTAAATTCATCTTTGCTCTTAGTGACCATCCCTCACCCGAGTAAGTGGTGAGGATTGAGTCCCCTTGATTGCTAGACCTGTCACAACCCCACCCCAGCACTTAACAAATGTTTGCATCATTTTCCCTCTGAAACCATTAAATATATATTTTATCAATCTATGTAATTTTTTTTGGAGGCTTTCATTTAAACAGTTGTGGACATAGTCTGGCCTACAAAACCCATAGTTTCTCTAAATAATGTTTAGAAAATTGTACTCTATAGAGTATGCCTAACTACACCCTTGAGTATCTACACATGCACATTGTGTTCCTTGTTCATCAATTCTCGAGCACTGCATTGAGGACAGGTTGTAGGTAAATAGGATGTTAGGGTTCAGGCACCTAGGCAGCGAGACATTTCCCTGTGGTACATTTGACTGGGGACACATGGCTGAAGTGACAGTTAGCTGCAGAGAAATATGGCTGTTTGCAAATTCCCTGTCGGCAAAGAAAAGAATGTGTTGCCATGCCCACAACTTCAAGAGCCAAAGTCACAGAGGAAAAACAATGTCCATGGTCCCCAAGGAAACATGAGACAGCAGGCAATATGGCAGGCATCAGCAGCAGGCTGGCCAGAGGGCATGTCAGTGACAGTACAAATGCAGTGCACAATGGGCAGTACCTTTATTATCAGTGTGTGTGGACCATTACCACCTTTACATTCTATAGGGAACATTACCTAAAATGCATACTGGAGCATAAATGTAACTACAGTATCCTGCAGGATTTCCTCCATGCTGTAGCACACTTCTACATGTTGTAGTTACACAAGTATGTACTCTACACTGAGCACAACACTCATTACTTCTTCTGCCTCCATGCATTTGGTTATTAAAGCTGTGAGCATGGCAGTATGTGCTTCTCTCTGCCCACAGGGAATTTGGAAACAGCCATATTTCTCTGCAGCTGACTGTCACTTCAGTCATGTGTCACCAGTCAAATGTGCCACAGGGAAATGTCTCTCTGGCTAGGTGCCTGAACCCAGGATGTTAACTGTCCCTATTACTGGTATCATCCACCTTAAGAAATAACATAGCAGTTCACTTATTTGGTTAAGGCACATTTATAACATTAAGGGACAGGTTACATATTTGTTAAGATGTTTTTCACTGATAAAAGCAAAGGCTTTTAAAAGCCTTTTATATAGCATATCATTCATGGGGCTCTCATGCTATGGGATCTGGATTAGCTATTTTCTTCGTGTCCAATTTAAATGCGAGATGCACATCAGGCCATTGTGATGAGAGATCCTAGAGGCTTTCCATTGTTACACAGCATATTACCTAATTTGAACCGGAACATTTCAACCTGCAGTGCTGCAGACAGGAAACTATTTCCATTTATAGTCAGGAAAATTCCACCCAGTTGTTTACCAATGCCTGGGAAAAAGAGTTACATGCCAGAGGTTTCTGCAGTTACTGCCAAATTTGGTTGACTGAATCTTAGCACAATGGGGTTTTGTTCAAGTTGTGTCCTTAATTCACACAGAACAGCATCACTGCACTAGTAAAATGTCAAAAGGAAGGTGTCAAAATATCAATGCTTTACATCTGCTCATTCTCAACTCAGTTTTAAGGTGCTAGCCTTTTCTGAACATTTAAAGTGTTTTTAGAGTTGTATCTTTCGGCTTTTCCCGGTTAGGGGTCGCCATAGCGGAACTCATGTCCGCTAATGATTGGCATTTGAACTTTACGTACCGAGTTGCCAGCCCTGATGCACAACCTTCAACTAAGACACGCCCATTCATGCATGTCTCCACCCCGAAGATGCTTTAGCTGAGAATAGAACAGGACAACGTCTTACTGTGAGGCGACAACGTTACCGCAGCACCACCACCGCAGTTTTAAAAGTGTTTTTAGAGTAAGTTACTGTATTTCTGAAAAAAAAAACACCAAAAAATATTCTTTTTCCCGCCTTTTCTAAGCTAGTCTAGTCCAGTTTTCAGGTTCTGCTGAATTCAGGGCTGTGGTACAAGTTCCTGTGTTGCCCATACCTTACTTGGATAGAAGGAAGTTTCTCTGTTCACCAGTGAGAGTGGGGAGCTTTGAGCAACCTATCTGTCCCTGGAGGAGTGGTCTCAGCCCAGCAACTAGTAGTTTATTGGCCATTTTGGGCTAATTTCTATCTTTTTTATCTCCGTGCTTTAAAACACATTTGCGCAGTTTTGCTCGGATTTGCGCACCACCAGTTAGCTAGAGTTAAAGTATTCCTGGCTCCACGAAGTCTGTTCTTCAATTTTTCCCTTGGAACTAGTCAAACTCTCAATTTAAGCACTCAAACCTTTCATTTACAGTCCAGCACTTGCTCAAATATCGTAGTAATCACTAATAAACGCTAGCACTACACCCCCTATACTATACAGAAGAACAGGGCTCCCTATTCGTCCCTACCAGACAATCTGGAAAACAGTTCACTTTATCTGTTCAGGCATGTCCAAAGGGCAGTTTTAGGTGTACTTTCCAGTCCAGCTGGTGAATATGGGCATCTTGAGGCAATGTTACAATTGCCTCATGTACACAGACAACCCTCTCCTCCTTCCAATAAACACAAATGTATGTGAGAGATGCAACTATACAGCTAAACTGGAGGCCAAGCTCTCTCAACCCAAGACTGGAACAGCCAGTCATGAGGAGAAGGGAAACACTTGCACCACACTACCAGTCTCACATAGACCAGTCATATCTGCACTAGCAAACAACACACATAAATACACAAAAACATACTCGGAGGCTCTAAACAAAAATCTGCCAAAGCAGCAGAGACCTCCAAAGCAGACATCCAAGCAACCGCCACCCCCCCAACAACAACCACGTATCACATACTTCACCAAGTCAGTGTGCCATGCAATCACAGCCCCTAAGGCTAAATAACACAACCAATACACTAGTAATAGGTGACTCTATTGTCAGGCACACTGACATTCCACTCACTAGACTGAACACGGAGAAAATTACTGTAAGCTGCCTGTCAGGTGCCAGAATCCACCACATAACACAACCACTCAGGTCACTCCAAAACAGGTACAAATATGACTCTGTCATTGTCCATGTTGGTGTGAACAACCTGAGACGTACCTCCATGGACTATATGAAAAGAGACATAGAGGAGCTCTCTGATCATGTAGCCCAGACATCTTGCCCTCACCAAGAATGATGCCACAGTATAAAGATAAAATGATCAATTTTAACAATTGGCTAAGCTATTGGTGTCATTCAAAGGGGATCCAGTGTCTGTCAGCCTGGGATGACATGCTCAACAAGCCACGTTGGTTCGCCAGAGACGGCTTGCACCTGTCGCCCTTAGGCTTTTGAATACTGGCTAAGGCTCTTGCCACCCCCATAGTGCCTTTTTTTAGGCAAGGCTCAAAAGACAAACCCACCTCCATAAACAACACAAGAAACCAAAAACTGAGGGTAATGCTACTCAATGCCAGAAGTCTAAACCTCAAAATGCACACACTCGAGGCACTCCTCAGTATGGAGAGAATCGATATATGTGCAGTAACTGAAACCTGGTTCAAGGCTCCAGAGAGCACCCCAGCACTACCACGTTATAACTCATACCATACCTTTCAGCCCCAAAACCCGGACCGACAATACAAAAGGCTGGGGTGTATCCATTTTCATCAGGGATACCCACACCTCCAGGTTAGTGGCACAGCACAAGGCCTCAGAGACCATCCATGTGCAACTAACAGTGAGCAAAGCTGCTTTTCAGATTGTAGCTTGCTACAGATCACCCACTTTGTCTCAGGACCCCCACTCAGCATTCCTGAGAACATTGAAAAATATGAAGGTCCTACCAAACAACATGTTATTGGGCGATTTCAACTACCCAAACATTGACTGGGAAAACTACTCAAGTACTAACTCTTTTGCCCAATGCTTCCTAGAGTTTATAAACTCAAACGCCCTGGAACAACTGGTTACTACTCCCACAAGAGGTGACAACATATTGGACCTGATCATCATCAACATGGGGGATCAATGTTCCACACCAGAGGCAAACCCATTGCTGGTAAGATCAGACCATAAACTAATCACACTGGACATCCACATCCCGACCCCACCTCCAGTCAAGGAAACCACTGTGAAAAACTTTTCAAAAGCAAACTTCACACTTCTGAAGACCGAGGTGGAAAGTTTCAAAGCCCCCTTGCTAAAGGATAATGCTGCCCAAACCGCAGAATCCTTCACAAATGCATTCCATGAGCACCTACAGGAATGCATGGATCGAGCCATCCCAAGTAAAACCAAGACTCACTCCTCCAAAAAGAGGAAACCAGTCTGGTGGACTCCGGCCATAAATAAGCTATACAACAGAAGGAGAAAACTATTACATGATAGAGCAAAATCCCAAAAAGGGAAGGCATCCCTGATCAGTATTAGCAAGAAACTACAATCCCTCATAAAATCATCTAAGGCCAGCTTCGAAAGAAAAATTGCCAAAGACTCTAAAGATAATCACAAAGCCTTCTTTAGCTATGTCAAGAATCTAGGTGGCAACACTCAAATCTGCTCTGAGCTAGTACAAAATGGCAAAAAATACACTGGACCAACTGACATTGCTAACGTCCTGGCTGACAGGTTCAGTGCAAACCCCCCCCCCCTCACCCCGAAAAGGGCCCATGTCCATCCCAGAAGAATGTAGAGCTACAGACACACAGGTGAAAACAACCCTTTCCAAAGCCAAAAACACAGCATCAGTGGGACCGGATGGTATCCCAGGCTGCGTCTCACATGAGCTCCAAAATGAAGTAAACCCTCACCTAAATTCACTGTTCAAACTCAGCCTTACCAAAGGCTATGTACCCAAAGAATGGTGTACAGCAACAGTTATCCTGCTCCACAAAGGTGGTGCCACAATGGATCCTGGGAACTATCACCCTATAAGCCTGACTAGCCTGGTCTGCAAAGCTATGGAGCGCATCATCATGGAACTCATTAACAGAGACATTGGGAACCTCCAGACACTGGACCCTACCCAATTTGGCTTTGTTAAAGGCAAATCTTGCCTCTTTAATCTAGTTGACTTTTGTGAAACAGTTACCAAGGCCATAGATGAGGGAAAGGTAGTCCACACAGCCTACCTGGACCTCGCAAAGGCCTTTGACACCATTCCCCACTCTGGCATTATAGACAAGCTTACCAGCTTGAACATTAACCCCTATGTCATGAGATGGGTTGCCAACTGGCTCATGGATAGAACTCACATGGTCAGAGTTGCGGGTGCCATGTCCGACTCTAATCCAGTTACAAGTGGCATCCCACAGGGCTCAGTCCTGGGACCCCTCCTGTTTGGTATATACTTTTCTGAGGTACAGGAAAGCACAAGAGGACTATGGCTGACCAAGTTCACAGATGATTGCAAACTGGGGGCCATAATTGACTCAATGGCTGACACAGACATCCTCCAGAAGGGTCTCACGGAGATGAATACCTGGTGTCAGAACCATGGCCTCAAGCTATATGCCAAAAAGTGCATAGTCATCCCCTTTGGGAAAAACAAAGTGCCCATGAACTACCACATAGGTGGTAATCCACTAAGTACGGAAGATGTAATTAGGGATCTGGGGACCCAAGTAGATAGCAATCTCTCCTTTGATAATCACATTGCCAAAGTGGTTAGAAAATCCTTCTATGTAGCCCACCTAATTATGAATGGGTTCACATCAAGATCAAGAGAGGTCATTGTGCCCCTCTACTCATTGCTCATCAGGCCCATAATAGAGTACAATGCCCCATTTGGGATGTACCTTATTCGACACCTGCAACAGCTGGAAAGACCACAGAAGTATCTCACCAAGAGGATCGTGGGCCTCAAACAGATGTCCTATGCAGCTCGACTAAAGAAACTCCAGCTCTACTCGGTTGCTTACCGCCTACTCAGAGGTGATCTCTGCCTGACGTACAAGGCCATGACTAACCCGGAATTAATGGACATGCTCCACCTCAAGAAAACCAAATCTCTTAGAGCCACATGCTCTAGGGATTTAAACCTCAGCACAACAATAAATAGGACATGCTGGAGGGATAGATTCCTGTCCCAGAGACTTCCCTCGCTCTGGAATAGAATACCAATCTATGTTAGGCAAAGCCCCTCACTGACTCTCTTCAAGAGAAATCTTGACGAGTGGATGGGAAATCGTAAATTTACCCCTGGGATCACTTCAATGGCCCTGCTGGACAGAGCTTCAGGAAACTAATCTAAAAGGGAGGCGAAAGCCAACACATTCTGGCTAGGCTTATAAATGCCCTTGGACAGATAGCCTAGTACCTACCTATGAACCTATGAACTAACCAAATTTTTATTTGTTTAGATTCCACTTCTTTTTCATGGAGAATTTTTTCCTCTGAAGAAAAAGAATATCTTAAAGAAAACAATTTCCTTCAAATACATTGCATATATATATATACACCAATGTCATTGATATTTTGAAACTAGGTTGAGTCCGGAATTGGGATCATGAGTCTAATCTGATTACATGCTTAAATAAATATAAACAAATACAAGATGTAAAACAATAAATAATGAATAAAGCAAAGTTAACAAAAATTTCCTCAGAGAGGCAGAGATGATTACTGTGAAGATATATCAAGTGTTGATTGGAATTGGCCTGTGTCATGACTGCTACAGTAACTTAAAAAAAGCTTTTTAGAGTACCATCATATAAAATCCTATCTGCTTTTTAAATTCTTATTTCACTATCTCAGCAAAAAACATTTATATTCAAGGACATAAAATGCTTCTCAATATCTAATACACATTTTGAATTCCTTAAAATGCCATAACATGCTTGATTCAATTGATTCACATTCCAGCTACATACTTGCTAATAAGCTGCTATAACATCATAAAAAATGTAGCACCATGATAAAACCATGGTCACCATTTTCACAGCCTTGGCTTGGAAGTCTTGCCATCTTGTACATAACCTTATTGTTCTACACAAATCCCCAATGGGCAAAAATTGTCTTTACCCTACTGGTGGATGCTTGAGGGTCCCCCTGCTGAAGATAGGAGGTCCTCCATAGGAAATCACTGATGATGAGTTGTGCCAGCAGTGATGTCCATTTTGGGTGATTTCTGTCTTCTTCGAGCTAGTGCATCCATAGAGCTGGTATATATAAGTATGAGGTGTGTGGGGGCTTGCTTTTTGGACATTTTTACTGATGAATGCAGTTTGGGAATTCCGATCCTCATTGCATTCAATTTCGTGCACTCATAGTAGAAGCAAATATTTGCTTCAGAATGCACCTAAGACTGCTATTCTTACCTCAGACCTTTTAATGCAACATTTATATTTGACTCAACAGCTTTAGCCACTTAAAATGATGGCATTATAGCCATGGCATGTCACAATTAAGAAATGTATATCTCTCTTTCTCTGTCTCTCTCTCTCTGTCTTAAAAAAATAACTAAATAAATAAACATTAGCCTCTTATAGTGCATGCTCTGAGATACAATATCAGGTCATGCAAGTAAGCTCCCCCCAAATGCTAACTATAACTACCAACTTCAATATCTCACAATACAGGGGAGAGGGCAAATTGCCCAACCCCAGTATTAAAGCAGTTTTGTACCACTGTTGACAGCTTTTCTGTCAGTTAGGAAAGCTGTTGACAGTAGTCACTATCAACCAATGTGCGAGGACCCATACATATATTGTATATATTTATATATACATATGTATATATATATATATATATATATATATATATATATATATATATGTGTGTGTGTGTGTGTGTATGTGTGTGTAGATATATAGATATATAATTGCTGTTCAGAATGGTTGACAGAAGTAAAGGGGTTGGTATTAGGGCTGGGAATGCGTTTGTGCAAATGTTGGCAGATTAGGATTAGGGTAAGGGTTAGGTAAGGGGATAACTTTAGTCCTATGCATGTTTGTTGGTGTGTGTTTCAGTGTCTGAGCCTATCTTGTGTTTTGGTAGGGTTATGGAAAGTGTGGTGCAGGGTTAGAGTTAACAGCAGAGACAGGGAAAAGGTTAGGATAAGCACACATTAGTAAAGTGGTGCAGGGGTACAAAGCCTGCCTGCCCACATTGCTGTTGCCTAAACCAGTCTCTGCCCTAAATCCCTCCCTTACCCTGCACCTTACCTTAAGAAAACCTTTCTGTAACAATATTTTTATTCAATAACATCATGCTCTATGGTATTGGTATGGTTCAGTTTTTTTTTGTTTGTTTGTTACATTTTAGTGTAAATTGATTAGAGAAGTAGAGTGTTTGACTGTTTCTGCTATAACTTTAATGTGGGTTTTGTCTGTATTTTGAGGGTTTACATTTTGAGATATGTGAACATTACAAAATTTGCTTTGCCAGGGATGGTCTGTACCTGTCCCCATGGGCTAAAACTTTACCTGCCTGAAGTAAGCCTATAACAAACATCAAAAGCAAATCATACTGGTGTAATCCCAACCTAAACAGGGTATATAACAAAAGAAAAAAAGTCATGACCAAAATCAGAAAAGGCTGCTCTCATAAAGACAAGAGCTCAGTGATTAAACTAAACAAAAAACTAAAAGGATTAATTAAATCCAATACGGCCAGCTATGAGATCAGGATATCCTCTCTGGTTAATGGCAACCAAAAAGCCTTCATCAGCTACGTGTGAAACCTTACTCAACTGGTGGTAAATGGCTTCACTGATCACAGAGACATAGAGAATCTGCTGGCTGACAAATTTAGTTTACACTTCACTCCCACTGCTCCCCCCCACTATCCTCTGTAAAATCCCTTCTAGCATATCCCTCCCAAGTATCAGCAGGGAGCAGGTCTTGGCAGCTCTTTTCAAGGCTAAAAACATTATGGATTGCTTCCTAAATAGCTTAAAATATGGCCTTTCAGAACTACTTGAGACACTTTTTACTACAGCCTCAAAACAGGTTATGTAACAAGTGAATGGAGGTTGTAAGGTCATCCCTATTCACAAGGTTGATCCATCAACTGACCATGGAAACTACAGACCTATCCATCTGACAAGCCTAATATGCAAAGCCATGGTACAAGTTATCATGAAAATGATCTACAAGTATATTGGCAACCTACAGACACTGAAGACATCCCCATTTGGCTTTGTTAAGGGAAGATCTTACCTACTTAACCTGGTAGACTTGTTTAAGAGGGTCAACAAGGAAATGGATGAGGGAAAGATGGTGCACACTGCTGATCTTGACCAGGGTAAGGTATTCAATATGGGTCTATATTATGATTTTGAAACTCCATAATAGTGAACACCTAAACATCGACAAGTATTCAGAGGAATTTACTTCCGTGATTCACTGAATACTTACAGGGCAAATATGTAGTTGGCCAACTACACAATTATGCCCTTTTCTTCACTGTAGTGCAATCTTGCAGTTGGTGTATTTAGTTAGGGTGTGTGTGTGTGTGTGTGTGTGTGTGTGTGTGTGTGTGTGTGTGTGTGGGGGGGGGCACAACCCCCTCACATCGGGGGTGTCCTCCATTTGTTTTAGGTAAATTTAGTTTTGTTGGTTTGCGGGGCAAGTATTTGTTTGCCCTTTAACTATTCAGCAAATCACGGAAATTAATTTTGCTGAATACTTGTCGATGTTTAGGTGTTTGCTGTTACGGCATTTTGATGTCATAATATAGACTCTTCAGTATGATTCCCCACTCAGGTATTGTCGACAAACTCAATGAGCTAGGCATAAATCCCTGTATAACTCACTGGACTGCAAGCTATCTCAGAGGTAGGACCCAAGAAGTCAGGATCGGTGAGACCATTTCCACCAAGAGACCTGTCACCAGCAGAGTACCTCAGGGATCCATGCTGGGACCGCTCCTGTTTGGCGTCTACTTCTTGGAAGTCAAACCTAATGTCAAGGGCCTCTGGCTCACTATGTTTGCAGATGACTGTAAATTGGGAGCTATCATAGACTCCCCCCACAACACTAACA
>NC_056741.1:765577382-765702382 GCF_019279795.1 Protopterus annectens
GGTCACTTTTATTTCATTATCCTCAGGCTGACATTTACTTTCTTTTATTGGTTGTGTCCCATAGTTCTCAATCCTCTAGCTCCAAATTACCACTGCCACTGATAATATAGAACAAAAAGCAAAATGTGGAGTATTTATTAAGAACTTAATTTAGGAAGCTCATAGCACTGTATTCTCATTAAAGTTATTTTGTTGAACTAACATAGTTCAATATTATTTGCCAAGGTTACCTGGTAAAAAAGAATATCATAACAATGAATATGTGACAGATATTTTCATCGTGGAACACTATGCAACATGAAAGCAATAATGCCTGACAAGGTGTGTGTTAATGTGTAATTAACACCCATCCAAGGGTGTTATGAGGTCCGACGCCGCAGGTAGAGAGCCTCTACACCCCTTGCAAGGGAGTTAATTACACATTAACACACACCCTGGAGGGCATTACTGCACTTAGAGAATGGACTTTCTGTAAAATTGCATTTTACTTATTTATTTGTATATTTTTTATTACTAGATTCTTTTTTTTTATATATTTTTGACGTAAAATAGTTCCTCTGCCTAATGTTTCAAACTTGCTGTAGTGCATGTTAATGGTGCTGGAGAAAGTATTTTGCATCCAAAATATAACACTTTAAATCATGTCATGTTTTGTTCTTTATTTTTTGGTTCCTTACTCATAAAACATTTGGTCTGTTGCCAGTTATTAGAGATTGATGTCACTAAATAATGACATAGATTTGAGTTTCAGACTTTTATTTTCTTCAGAAAATTCATGTTAGCAGAAATCCTTTACTTAAGCAAGCTTGAATTTTATAAGAGCAATAATTAGCATTTATTGCCATTTTGAGCCTTTGTTCCTCCTTTATTTTAGGCTTTATCCACATTTCTTTAGCTGAACGGTACAGAGGTATGCAAACCTCTTTACTTCTGCTGCTGCCAGTAGTCATCTCACTCACTCAGTCTTTCGCACATGCACCTCTGCTTCAGAAAATGCATGCTAATGGAAACCCATTAAAGCATTACATCCATAAAACATTTATATAATAAATCCTAATTAAAAAGTTTGAACTCACCAATCTCTTGCCCCAACTCACAAGTCTTCATGTTAGACCCACAAAAACGTAATGACATCACTACAAACACATCCTTCATTTAAAGAAAAACCAACACATAAACATTAAGGCAGTCTATAACAAAATATTTGCATATAAAATCCTATATATAAATTAGTGTCACACATAATCACTTACATAAATTTCCTACCTAGACAGACGTCTCTTATTCAACACAATCTTAATAGATACTACACTATTTAATCCAGAGCCTTTTTCTACTCCCAATTTGAGTATCCATTTAAGTTCAGCCGCTTCAGTTCTATTCTCAACATCACCCACTCTCATACCCACATTTTTAACCTCTAGAGCCTTATACCTAAATTCATGTACCCAGTGGCTACCAGCCACATATTTAGCCAGGGCATTAGAAGCACTACCCATCCGGATACTATACTGATGTTCCCTAATATGGTCTCTAAACATACAATTAATTTTTCCAACGTAGAATTTTTCACAGCAATTACAGTGTGCCAGATAAACCAGATGTTTCGTGTTACAACTCGCCTTAACTCTAAGCCTAAAGATTTTTTCCATATCCGAGTGTACAAAATTGCTATCAGGGTCTATCCACTTACAAAAATTATAAGAGCCACATGGGAGGGTATCATACCCACCCTCAACATCCCTAGCCACTCTATCAGGGTAGCATAGCATCATCTTTAATGAGCTACAATTCATGTCCAAACCTGGGTATTTCACCCACTACCTTGCTGATGTTGTCATCCATCAGCAGAAGCGAACAACATTTCTGGAATACTCCTTTTATTGCATTCACATTACTGGTATACTTCATTCGAACCTTCACTATCTCATCATACCTATCCTCCCTCTCCAACCCCTCAGGTGTTCCATCATTAATAATTGCTGAAAAATATGGTTTGGCCCATCCTGCCCTCAGACCATCAACCTGTGTTAATATCAGGTTCACTTCACTACCCTTATACCCTCTCATACAGAAATTCTGCCTCAGGACATTTCGCCCCATCATAATCAGCATTAATGTTGTGTAACTGGGACACCCTCATACCCTGTCCCTTCACAACACTATTAAAAACACTCCTAGGGTGCATACTATTTCAGGATCCTATTAGCATTTTGAATGTTGAAATTGCCAAATTTAATTTAATTGAACTGAAATGTTCAAAATCTCAGAAGAGCGAACTGACGCAACATCGATTTCTTTCCCAGGGAAAGAAATCGGTGGGCCATCATCAGAGTTTGCTATTTCCTCCACTGTGGTGCAGTCTCGGAGTTGGTATATTTAAGTAGGGGGGCACAGCCCCCATTTAGGGTGTGGTGAAGCCCCACTTCTGTCAGTGTTTAAAGTATTGATTTTTTTTTTTTTGCACGGAACACCGATTTCTTTCCCTGGGCATGAAATCAATGTTCCGTCAGTTCGCTGTTTTGAGATATTAAACATTTCAGTTCAATTACATTTCATTCGGCATTTTCAGCATTCGATATGCTGATATAGACCCCATTTTGATGGAGTAGGGAATTCCTAGAACACTCCTTCTTATAAAGTCTAGTGGTTATGGTTAAGTCAGGCATCTTACTAACCAAAACATCCAAAAATTCTATTGATTTATCTGACCATTTGGATGTAAACCTCAGGAACGTGGTGGCCTTATGTAATCTAGCAATAACTCTCTCCAGATCTTCCACAGTGCCCCCCCCCCATTGTGAGGAGGAAAGAGATTACTACCTCTACAGCATTGCGGTTTGTGAAACCACCTTTTTGCATTCATCATGAAGGTGGGAGAGGGGAGAGTCTGTCAAGAAGCAGGGGCTGGACCAAGAGGAAGGAACTGCTAGAGCCAGTCAAATATCTCACACTCAAGAAGATGTGGGAGAGCAGGAATCATTAGTAATGAATCTCTCTAAGAGAATCTTGACTGCTGATGAGACCAAGGTACTGAATTTGGGCCTTATGTTTATACCAGCCCAAATGGCAGATCTGTCCAGTTCTATTATTGTCTTAAAATTGTTTTTTGAGAAATGTCATGTTGAAGCTAACTTTACCAGGACCTGAGGAGGTGGGACATGCAAGTTTTAAGAGGCTGCGTAATTTTGTGCCTGTAAACCATCCAATCCTTGAAGCTTTTGGCAAGGTTTGTGAGAATGATTTGTGTAAGATGTTTGATGATAAAGGTAATGGAAGAAGAGTTTAGAATTTAAGTAGGGATGAGGAACAAGCACTAGAAGCATTGAGGAATGATCCATCCATCGCAATACGTCCAGCTGACAAGGGAGGAATGACGGTTGTGATGGATAGGGATTTTTATTTTAGTTCTATACATAATATACGTCTTGATAGTGAGGTGTATGAAAGTATTGATTATAGGTATATACCAGGTTTGCTAAGGCAGATCAAGTGTTTGTTGAATGACCTCCTCATGAGATACTCTATAACTATGGAGTTGATGAACTATCTAACGGTGGATTCACCAGTGATACCTCTATTTCAAGCCATACCCAAGATACATAAGAACTCAGTTGTCCCTCCCTTTAGACCCATTGTTGCAGGGAGGGCGTGGGCCACGGAGCCCTTCTCCATTTTTGTTGAAAAACATGTGAGGTCAGTTCTGGATAAGTCCAGTGTTGTGATCAGGGACACAAAACAGTTCTTACAGGAACTGTACACATTTGTAGAAGGTTTTGATGTTTCTAGGGGATACCTATTGGTTACGTTAAACATGGTATCCCTTTTAACTGTGATCCCCAATATGCAAGGGGTGGGATATCTGTGTAGATACCTCCATGAACAAAGTAATTATGATCAAATGCTTATTGATTTGATATGTGAATTTATGAAAGTAGTACTTGAGAATAATGTGTTCGTTTTCGATAACAATTATTATCGACAAAAACATGGCGTAGCGATGGGAACTTGTGCAAATAGTTTTGCTAATTCTGTATTAGCAGAATGGGAGTTGGAGGAGGTATTTGGGCTGGAGTTGTATATGGAGAATGTACTATTCTACTGTCGATTTGTAGACAATGCTTTTATGGTATGGGGGGTGTACTGTGGAAGATCTGGAGAGATTTATTGCTAGATTACATGAGACCACCACGTTCCTGAGGTATACATCCAAATGGTCAGATAAATCAATAGAATTTTTGGATGTTTTGGTTAGCAAGATGCCTGACTTGACCATAACCACTAGACTTTATAAGGAGTGTTCTAGGAATTCCTTACTCCATCTAAATAGTATGCACCCTAGGAGTGTTTTTAATAATGTTGTAAAGGGACAGGGTATGAGGGTGTCTCGACTACACAACATTAATGCTAATCTCTTTTCCCGCCTTTGCTGAACTAGATTAGTCTACATTTCAGGTTTTGCTGAATTCTGGACTGTGGTATAGTTCCCTGTGTTGCCCATATCCTTACTTGGATAGGAGGAAGCTTCTCTGTTCACCAGTGAAAGTGGGGAGCTTTGAGCAGCCTATCTGTCCCTGGAGGAGTGGTCTCAGCCCTGAAACTAGTAGCGTATTGGCCGTTTTGGGTCAATTCCTATCTCTTTCAATTTCCCTGCTTTAAAACCCACATTTGTGTGGTTTTGCACCAATATACAACTCCGCACAGCTCCTCGTGGTGTCCTGCAGAGTGATACAGGCAACAGAGAGACCCAAGAGAGACTTTTCCAGATTTAAGTATTTTTTTCTCTGTTTTTTTGCTCCGACTGCCTTTTCCCGCCTAAAAAGTGAATTTCTAACTGATCTGTGTGTGCTTTAAAAAGTTTAAATTGCATTTTCCTTCTGCTTTTTACAGTTTTTGCACTTGTTTTATATCAATTTAAGTCATTTTTGTATTGTATAACTGTTGTAGGCCACACACTAAAGTACGCTATCCTGTTTATAGCATTTACAGTGTTTTCTGTGTGTTTTTCTGCTGGTTCCTGAAAAAAAAAACAAACAAAAAAACCCAAAAAGCAAAAAAAATATTCTCTTTTCCCGCCTTTGCTGAACTAGATTAGTTCAGATTTCAGATTTTTCTGAATTCCGGACTGTGGTGTAGTTTCCTGTGTTGCCCATATCCTTACTTGGATAGGAGGAAGCTTCTCTGTTCACCAGTGAGAGTGGGGAGCTTTGAGCAGCCTATCTGTCACTGCAGGAGTGGTCTCTGCCCTGAAACTAGTAGCTTATTGGCCGTTTTGGGTCAATTCCTATCTCTTTCAGTTTCCCTGCTTTAAAACCCGCATGCACGGTTTTGCGTGATTTTGCGCATAACGCAGCATCGGGCAGCGCCACTTAAACGGGTTTAAACTATTCCCGGTTCCACAAAGTCTGCTCTTCACTTTTTCCCTTAGAACTGTTCTAAATCTCAAAGTAAGCACTCTATTTTCATTCTAAAGCCCTGCACTTGCTTGTATAAGTAATCTTATAAGTAAGCACTAATAAACTAAAGCACTACACCCTCTTATACTCCCTTTAAGTACTTGGCTCCCTATTGGTCCTTTTTGATCAGTCAAAAAGTAGTTCCTTATACTATTCTGGCATGTCCAAAAGTCAGGTTTTGGGTTTACTCTCCAGTCCAGCTAGTGAATCTGGGAATCTTGAGGCAATGTTACAACTGCCTTATGTACACAGACCACCCTCTCCTCTTCCCAAGAAGCTCAAATATATGAGAGATGCAACTATAAAGCCAAACTGGAGGCTGAGCTCTCTCAACCCAGTACTGACACAGTCAGTCAGGAGGAGAAGGTAACCACACACACCACAAATCCAGTCTCACATAGATCTATCACAACAGCAAACCAAACACATAAAAACATACTTGGAGGCTCTAAATAAAAATCTGCCCAAGCAGCAGAGACCTCCAAAGCAGACATCCAAGCAACCGCTACCCCACAACAATACCCACGTATCACATAGTTCACAAAGTCAGTGTGCCACACAGTCACAGCTCCTAAGGCTAAACAACACACCTAATACAGTTGTAATAGGTGACTCTGTTGTCAGACACACTGACGTCCCACTCACCAGGCTGAACAAGGAGAAGGTCACTGTAAGCTGCCTGTCGGGTGCCAGGATCCGCCACATAACACAAGCACTCAGGTCACTCCAAAGCAAGTACAAATATGACTCCGTCATTGTCCATGCTGGTGTGAATGACCTGAGATGTGCCTCTCTGGACTACATGAAAAGAGACATAGAGGAGCTCTCTGTTCATGTAGCCCAGGCCGGTATGACCCTGACCTTGAGTAGCATCTTACTCTCACCAAGAATGATGCCACAGTATAAAGACAAAATGATCAATTTTAACAATTGGCTAAAGTATTGGTGTCATTCAAGGGGGATCCAGTGTCTGTCAGCCTGGGATGACATGCTCGACAAGCCACGTTGCTTCGCTAGGGACGGCTTGCACCTGTCACCCCTGGGCTTTCGAATACTGGCTAAGGCTCTTGCCACCCCCATAGTGCCTTTTTTAGGCAAGGCTCAAAAGACAAACCCACCTCCATAGACAACACAAGGAAAAAGAAACTAAGGGTAATGCTGCTCAATGCCAGAAGTCTAAACCTCAAGATGCACGTATTCGAGGCTCTCCTCATTATGGAGAATATCGATATCTGTGCAGTAACAGAAACCAGGTTCAAGGCTCCTGAGAGCATCCCAGCACTACCAGGTTATACCTCATACCATGCTTTTCGGCCCCAAACTCGGACCGAATCACAAAAGGAGGGGGAGTATCCATATTCATCAAAGATACCCACACCTCCAGGTTAGTGGCACTGCATGAAGCATTGGAGACCATCCATGTGCAACTAACAGTGGGCAAAACCGCCTTTCAGTTTGTAGCCTGCTACAGACCACCCTCCCAAACTCAGGAACCCCAGTCGGCTTTCCTGAGAACACTGGAGAATATGAAGTTCTCTCCAAACACCATTATACTGGGTGACTTCAACTACCCAAACATAGACTGGGAGCACTACTCAAGCCCCAACACCCTCATCCAATGGTTCCTAGAATTTATAAACTCAAATGCTATGGAACAACTGGTCACCACTCCCACAAGAGGGGAAAACATATTGGACCTGATCATCACCAACATGGGGACTCTATGTTCCATACCAGAGGTATACCCCTCATTGGTAAGATCTGACCATAAATTAATCTCACTGGACATCCATATCCCGTCCCCACCCCCAGCCAAGGAAACCATGGTGAAGAACTTCTCAAAAGCAAACTTCACACTTCTCAAAACCGAGGTGTAATCCTTTGAACCCCCGAGCCAGTGAAAAATACAGCCCAAACCACAGAATCCTTTACAAACGCATTCTATGGACACCTACAGGAATGCATGGATTGTGCTATCTCAAATAAAACCAAGACTCACTCCTCCAAAGGCATGAGACCTGTCTGGTGGACCCCAGCCATAAATAAGCTATACAACAGAATTAGGAAGTTACTACATGATAGAGCAAAATCCCAAAAAGGGAAGGCATCTCTGATCAGTACTAGGAAGAAACTACGATCCCTCATAAAATCATCTAAGGCCAGCTTCGAAAAAAAAATTGCACAAGATGCTAAAGATAATCACAAGGCCTTCTTTAGTTATGTCAGGAACCTGGGTGGCAACTCCCAGATATGCTCTGAATTAGTGCAAAATGACAAAAAATACACTGAACCCATAGACATTGCCAACATCCTGGCAGACAGGTTCAGTGCAAACTCCCCCCCTTCCCCCCAAAAGAGCAAATGTCTATCCCAACAGAGTGTAGCCTTCCTGACATCACAGATGCACAGGTGAGAGCTGCCCTCTCCAAAGCAAAAAACACAGCATCAATGGGACCGGACGGTGTCCCGGGCTGCGTCTTACATGAGCTCCAAGAAGAACTGAACCCTCACATAAAGTCACTGTTCAGTCTCGGCCTTACTACAGGATATGTACCCAAGGAATGGTGTACAGCAACATTGGTCCCACCCCACAAAGGTGGTCCCACAATGGACCCCGGAAACTATCGCCCTATAAGCCTGACTAGCCTGGTCTGCAAAGCTTTGGAGTGTATCATCATGGAACTCATAAACAAAGACATTGGGAACCTCCAAACACTGGATTCTACCCAATTCGGCTTTGTTAAGGGCAGATCTTGCCTCTTGAACCTGGTCGACTTCTTTGAAACAGTCACCACGGCCATAGATGAGGGGAAGGTAGTCCACACAGCCTACCTGGACCTCACAAAAGCCTTTGACACAATACCCCACATCATAAATAAGCTCACCAGCTTAAATATCAACCCCTATGTCCCAAGATGGGTTGCAAACTGGCTCAGGGATAGAACCCACATGGTCAGAATTGCAGGTGCCATGTCAGACTCTAAACCAGTTAAAAGTGCCGTCCCACAAGGCTCAGTCCTGGGGCCTCTCCTGTTCAGTATATATTTATCTGAGGTACAGGCTAACATGGGAGGACTATGGCTGACCAAGTTCGCAGATGACTGCAAACTGGGTGCCATAATCTTCTTGCCGACTGACACAAGCATCCTCCAAAAGGGTCTCACAGAGATGGATAACTGGTGCCACAGCCATGGCCTAAAGCTAAATGCCAAAAAGTGCATAGTCATCCCCTTTGGGAAAAACAAAGTGCCCACAAATTACCACATAGGTGGTAATCCATTAATCTGGAAGAAGTAATTAGGGATTTGGGGACCCAAGTAGATAGCAATCTCTCCTTTGACAATCACATTGACAAAGTGGTTAGAAAGACCTTCTATATAGCCCACCTTATCATGAAAGGGTTCACATCTAGATCAAGAGAGGTCATTGTGCCCCTCTACTCATCACTCATCAGGCCCATAATTGAATACAATACCCCATTTGGGATGTACCTTACCTGACACCTGCAGCAACTGGAAAGACCCTAAAAGTACCTCACCAAGAGGATCAAGGGACTCAAACAGATGCCCTACGCAGTTAGGCTAAAGAAACTCCAGCTCTACTCAGTTGCTTACCGCCTACTCAGAGGCAATCTGTGCCTGACGTATAAAGCCATGTCCAACCCAGAATTAATGGACATGCTCCACCTCAGGAAATCCAAATCCCTTAGAGCTACATGCTCCAGGGACTTAAACCTCAGCACAGAAATAAATAGTACATGCTGTAGGGACAGATTCATATCCCAGAGGCTCCCCTCCCTCTGGAACAAAATCCCAATCCATGTTAGGCAGAGCCCCTCAATGACCCTCTTCAAGAGAAATCTTGACGAGTGGATGGGAGATCGTAGGTTTACCCCTGGGATCTCTTCTGTGTCCCTACTAGACAGAGGCACAGTAAACTAACCTTAAAAGGGCTATCTTCTGTGACCTACTATACAGAGGCACAGTCAACTAATCTAAAAGGGTGACGAAAGCCAAACACACTCTGGCTAGGCTTATAAATACTCTAGGGCAGATAGCCTAGTATCAACCTATGAACCTATGAACCTATTATGATGGGGCGAAATGTCCTGAGACAGAATTTCTGTATGACAGGGTATAAGGATAGTGAAGTAGACCCGATATTAACACAGGTTAATGGTCTGAGGGCAGGATGGGCCAAACCATATTTTTCAGCAATTATTAATGATGGACCACCTGAGCAGTTGGAGAGGATTGATAGGTATGATAAGGTACTGAAGGTTTGAATGAAGTATACCAGTAATGTGAATGCAATAAAAGAAGTATTCCATAAACACTGGTTGCTTCTGCTGATGGATGACAACATCAGCAAGGTAGTGGGTGAAATACCCAGGTTTGGACATGAATTGTAGCTCATTAAAGATGATGCTATGCTACCTTGATAGAGTGGCTGGGAATGTTGAGGGTACATATGGGACTCTCCCATGTGGCTCTTGTAATTTTTGTAAGTGGATAGACCCTGACAGCAATTTTGTACACCCGGATACGGGAAAAATGTTTAGGCTTAGAGTTAAGGCGAGTTGTAACATGAAACATCTGGTTTATCTGGCACACTGTAATTGCTGTGGACAATTCTACGTTGCAAAAATGAACCATATGTTTAGAGACCGTATTAGGCAACATCAGTATAGTATCCGGATGGGTAGTGCTTCTAATACCCTAGCTAAATATGTGGCTGGTAGCCACTGGGTACATGAATTTAGGTATAAGGCTCTAGAGGTTAAAAATGTGGGTATGAGAGAGGGTGATGTTGAGAATAGAACTGAAGAGGCTGAACTTAAATGGATACTCAAATTGGGAGTAGAAAAAGGCTCTGGATTAAATAGTGTAGTATCTATTAAGATTGTGTTGAATAAGAGACGTCTGTCTAGGTAGGAAATTTATGTAAGTGATTATGTGTGACACTAATTTATATATAGGATTTTATATGCAAATATTTTGTTATAGACTGCCTTAATGTTTATGTGTTGGTTTTTCTTTAAATGACGGATGTGTTTGTAGTGATGTCATTATGTTTTAGTGGGTCTAACATGAAGACTTGTGAGTTGGGGCAAGAGATTGGTGAGTTGAAACTATTTTTAATTAGGATTTATTATATAAATGTTTTATGGATGTAATGCTTTATGATAACGGTCTGAGGAAGCCATAATCTGTATGGTGAAAGAGTTTACCGATTTTGTCCTTTTTTATTAATTTGTATTGCTTCATTGAAAGTGATTTATTTTGGGAGTAATTTGGAACAGTGCATGGTTGCTGTGCTGCTGACTGTTGCCATTACCTGTTTGTTTTTACCTCTTAATTGATGTTGCTGCTGCCAGGGAATCTGGAGATTTGGGGAGAAAAGGTGGTGAATTACATTTAATAAATAATGACAATAATTAAGAGTTCTATACTTTTATTTCTGAAACTGCACATTAATTTACAATGTCTTGATCTGTAAGCTTCTAAAGTTAATCGCAGTATTAATATTTTATAAAGTGTTCATGACAGTCCCTTTTCTTGCTGGCTTTGTCCCTGGTTCTGAACTTGAGGGCTATGTCTTGCCAGAAAAAAGGGAACTATAGTAACCATATATGTAAATGTAGCTCATTCTATTTCTTCCTCAAGTTTCTAGTCAGCCCATTAGTAACAAAACTGTTCTTTGTTAAGTAAAATGCTCTAAAAAGAATTTTTTTACCATGTTCTTGCTTTCATTAGAAACTCATACGTACAAGAAAACGTCTACAGGTAAAGTAGTTAAATGGCACATCAAGGAACAGTTTTCTAGCACTGTAAATTCATTAAGAATATATTTTCATCATTGAAATGTGCAGTTCTGGGATGTATTATAGAAATGTGATATATATATATATATATATATATATATATATATATATATATTATATATATATATATATATATATATATATATATATATATATATATATATTTCATAGGTATATTAATTGTTGGCATGCTTGAGTAACAAAACATTTTTAGTAAATACCACTGAGACCTCTCAGGTATCCCAGATCTCAGAAAACATTCCTGACTTTGCATCGTGCTTTAGCCCTGTCCCAGCATTGTTATTTTCTAGTACATGAATGATGATTACAGTCGAGCTCACTGTTCACTCTCTCTCACTCACTCACTCACTCACTCACTCACTCACTCACTCACTCACTCACTCACTCACTCACTCACTCACTCACTCACTCACTCACTCACTCATTCACACAATCTCTTTTGCTTTTGTGCATGCATTCACTCACACACGCAGACAGCAACATAAACACACACACACACACACACACACACACACACACACACACACACACACACACAATGTTTTCCTCTTTTATTTATTTTTTTGCACTCGCTAAACAGCAACGCACTGCTTAGTGAGTGTAAAATAGTATCTCAACCAATCTCTCTCTCACACTCATACAACCATACACTTCCACACACAGCCACATACATACACTTTTTTATTTTACTTTAGTTTTTATTTTATTTTATGCTTGCTAAACAACAAGAGCACTGTTTAGTGATCGTAAAATAATAGCAACCATTGCATTTTCTCAGTCCAAGCTCCACGGCTGCTTGATATGCTGCCATAAAATGGCGGACTTGTTTTTCAGTGGGCATTACTTGTACATTAATACCCTGCTGGAGAACTTTCATTCTCCAGTCAGGGTGCTGATGTAGTTTTCTTATTTTCTAAGGCAGCTTTAACATTCAAACTCACAAAATGAGGAACACTCCTAATAATGTGGTACAGTTGAGACTGATGTTGCATCCCATCCCTAAACAGACAGCCACTTTTGGCTATCAGTAGTGATTGCCAAAAAGTAAACCATAGACACACCAATGTATTTTAAGTTGCTCTTTCAGGGCTGTATTGCCCTCTTAACTCAAGAATCAGTGACAAAGCCAAAAAATAGTGGGATATAAAAGTCCAAAATCAGGTACAGATTCTAAATATTGCTTGCATATACTTAGAAAATTGCTAGAATAGCAGATTTAGCTTCAGCATTTTGTGAAAAATCTGTAACTCATTTGTCTGTGATAACATAGTGACGCTGTAACTTAAACTTCCAACCTCAAATTGTGAAAGACTACCTCACAAAATTTGGTACAAATGGACAAAATGTGAAACACTCACATACATCATCAGCTAGAAGGCTTACAGCATGATTAATTGTTTCTCCATACTTAAAAATAGTTATTTTGTTGAATTAATATTGTTAGATATTATGAATATAAGGCTGAAATTAATTCTGTTGTAAATATGCTGAAAGAAAAAGCTTGCTTAAATGCAGAAACAGAGTTTAGTAATATGTGATCAGCAGTCATACTAAATGACCATGGCTTGGAAAATAAGGAACCTGCTGAATGGACATTTTTCCCTTACAGACTTAAAAACAGGATGTATGCAAGAGCAAAAATGCAAAATCTGCTTTTAAAGAATGGACAATGAAACTGTGGCAATGTGTTTCCTCAAAAACATGTTTTTCTGCATGGACAACAGGACACTTATCTGCATTGGCAAAAGAACAGATGTTCTTGTACAAAGATTCAAATTGAATACAGGATGTTCACACTGTTAGAAAAGCTGGTCTCTTACAAGACATTGTTAAACAAGGAAGCTAAGTATTGTTTCTACAGGATGAGCAATTCTCCAAAATAGAATATCAAGAGGAAATGTATATGTTTATGCATGACTAAAAGTGTATATAAAGAGCTGTATAAATCCAGTTATGTTAGAGGTATGGTAGGGACTCATTTGTCCTGAGGTAAATGTTATATCCCTCACATCGTCTGTACTATATGAGAAGTAAAGTTGGAACAGTACTTTTAAGCTGCAACGTTGGTCCGTTTGGTTTATTATAAAAAGTTATTTGTTACTGCTCTCTAAAGTTGATGCTGCAAAGTATATTCTCTCATCAGAGTATATTCTGCAAGTTTCTGTATGCAATAGACTGCAAATGCAAATATAACCAGACTTTGAATTTTAGCAGAATCCAGCCAGCAAGACTGAGTGTCTTAAGAAGACTTCAAATCTCACAGCAAGCAAGTAAGCAAGTAAGCAGCTCAATATAATTTTTCAATGGTGACCCTTTGACAACGTTCCTAGCCTCTATCCAAAAACAGGGGGAGTGAATGGGTAATGTCACTCCTGTAAACGCACAGTAACGTTTATGTGAAGTACTTCAGATTTCTACAGTTTTCAACAGTTTGTAGCAATACAGTTTAATAGACGTCTAAATCTGGTGAGACTGCATTGCAGGAAGGTGGAGCAGTTACATAAATTCTCCAGAAAAGGTACAAGACTAAGTTGTAAGACTGAATCTGCCAGTTTTGCTGTACCAACTTCACAAGTGACTACAGAAACTTTTCAACCATCTACAGTAAAGCAGCTCGGCCATCTGCCTGTCTGTTGACTGGTAAGAAAATGATTCTGTGTTACATACAGTATGAATGCCATAGAGGTAATAATAATAACAGAATAAATGTATATACAGCATATTAGCAAATGTAAAACCTTATTAGGGCAAGTTAATAGTAAGGCATTATGCAAATGGATTGCAATTTGATAGTAAGGCATTATGCAAATGGATTGCAATTTCATAGTAAGGCATTATGCAAATGGATTATAATATTTGACTGGTATCTGAAATAAAATCATGTGTGGTATAAAAATGTTTATTGTGTGTACAATGTCATAAAAATACAGTGCATGACATTATCCAAAGGTTAGACTATACAGACAAAAATTGTAAAGGTAAAGAACCAAGAAAAGTTAATATGTTGACATTATATTCAAATGTTAGACAGTTATGTTCTGTCACCAGATGTAAAAGGTTTATTTCAGAGTTGCAACAACAGTCAAATCAGTTACTGATAGAAACTCTAGTACATTTTGTTACAAAGAATTGTAATAAACTTCTTAAAGACAGACACAATGAGTTCAGGAAGCTTAGACATGTTATACACACATCTTTTCAAAAGTGCATAGGAGTTTCAAATTCAGCAGAACAGCTTACTAAAGAATGTCAGAAAGACCATGCAACATCACAGGAAATTCAACAGCAGTTGCAGGATAAAGGAAATAAATTAGCTCAACTGACAGAGACTGGGAACTTCCTGCATACACAGCTAATCTGTGCAAAAGAAATATATTTTATAATATGTTTATGTTTTGAAAATGGTTAAATATACATGGTAGAGACAAATCATTTTTAAATGTTTTACTTTCATTCAGTTAAAGCAAGACATCTATCAGTAGTACAGTATATAACTGCTAAGCTAATAGCATAGCCAAAAGGTACACAACAGGTTTAGTGTATAAAAATTACATAAAAATAGTTACACAATAATGTTCTAGTGCATAAAATTAAATTAAAATAGTTAATAATGAATAAAAATTTAAAGTCATACTGACATGCTTGTATAAAGATATACAGATACAAGACAGACATGCATGTATTTTCTTTTCATCTACAATACATCTGTTACAATACACAAGAATAACAGGCAGACAACAGCAAATATAAATAATATAAATATACAATTTTTTTTTATAATTGTATAGTAACACCAAACAGTTAAAGTTCTAAATTTTAAAAAGAAAATCACAGATGGTATTTGTCAAACAGTTTTTTGTAAAATTAATGGCAGGACAGTTAAATAGATAAATAAATAAAACAATACTGAAATCCATGTAAGCTAATTGTAATGTAGTATAAATGCATAGTTATGCAAATCACAATCACATTAAAGGAAAAATGCCAAAAGAATTAACTATAGTTTATAGAGTATAAAATGTGAGCTCAGACCTCCCTAGACTGAATGAATAGTTACGGGAAATGCTGGAAAGATAAGATAAACAACAAGACTGATTGCCAGATAAGTAGCTTGAGTTTTTCTAAAGCATCATTGTTATTAAAACATAATTGTTAAAATGTTTACAGGCAACACTATTTGGTAATTGTAATAAAATATCACAACTGTGCATAGATGTCACTGATAATCTGTTTGCAAGTAAATGTTAAAAGAAAAAAAACTCAGTTGCATCAAGTACAGCCAGCAAATGGGCTATAGTATACATACAGTTCAAATCAATTGTGCAGGAGGGTGTAAATACCTACTAGTCATAGTAAACAGTAAAAGCTTTATAAAAATGATCAAATCAGATAAAAGTCCATAGTTTATTAGTAACCTAATAAAGTAAATGTATAGCCAAAGTGTTGGGCTGACATACATTCTATTCTCACAGCATAAAGCAGGTAAATAGTGCTGCAGTACTACAGGTGGAGGGGTACTTTCTCAGTTTTACACTGACTGTATAAGCAGTACTGCACAAGGGTCTGAAATAAAGCTATAGAAAAAATAAACAACAAGGGTCTGAAATAAAGCTATAGAAAACATAAACAACAAGGGTCTGAAATAAAGCTACAGGAAAAAATAAATAATAAGGGTCTCAAATAAAGCTACAGGAAAAATATCTCATTCCTTCTTGACAATACTCTTTTAGGGAGAGGAAAAAACAGGTATTAGTGTATTAAAAATACTGGTAAACTGGATTAAACCTAATAGGATAAGATATTTTACAAGTTGTTAATAGCTGTATTTACAACCTGTTAAACTGTAAAGCTATACAAGAGATGGCTTAAAAAACAAGAGATGGCTTAAAATTGATTACAGCTATACAAGAGAGAGTAAAGACATGTAAAAAACTGAACAAGATTGGTCACTATTTTAATATGTTTTTGGCAAAACAATGTTGGTATAAAAAAGCATGAATATTTTTAATTGCTGCGTATGTAGTTTAAAGTAACAGGACATATCAGTATCAGTTCCACTAGATATTTCTAAAGAGACATAAACATTTTCCAAGATTTTGCTTAATATTAATGTTATTAAATTTGTAAGATTAGACTAAATGTACTTTATAGCCTTTGTATGTACAAATGCAGAAGAATTCAGTACAAATGAAATTAATGTCTAGTAATGAATATGTGTAAAAACCATGTTTTAAAAAAAATAAATAAAACATGGGTCCAGGATATCTACTAGATTGAAATGCATGAACAGCAAACAGTCTGTGTAAATACATACTGTACAGGATACATAGTAATAAGTTCAAAAGTAATTTGTTGTAACATCACTGGTTTTACCCCGTTAGGGAAAAAAATATATTAAAATATTGTACTCATGCAGTTAATGGACTAATACATACATAGCCTTCTCAAGTGTATAAATCATGTTTTTCTTTTTAAATCCTCAAGTATTAAATATACTAAAATAATTGCATTAAATCTAAGCCCAGTTCAGTACTTTATGTTCACTTCACTGTCAACCAAGATGTTAATGAGCAGTTCAAAGACATGACCACAATGTTATGGTTAAAATGACATTGAAACTGTATATTTTCAGCTGTGTATAAATGCTTGCAGTAGCACATAGTTATTGTCTCTTATAGTTAATTCAACAGTTGCAAAGAGTTAATGGAACAGTTCTAAGTCATAAATTAAATTCTGTGATTGCAAAAGAATAAATTGATCAAGTTTAAAAAAAATAACATTAAAGCAGACACAGCTCATAATTGATAAAATATTTTCACAGAATGGTCTGCAAAAGAAAAAGTTTTAAATACATTCAGTTTTGGTAGTAATACTTAATATCATTGTATTAACTATGTAAAATTGCATTTTGACTTGTATCAAAAGAAGATTATAGGTTTGTTTCTTAATGTGTTTTCTATATAAAATGTTTTGAGTATGTTTAAAAACAGAGGGAATTGTTAGATATTATGAATATAAGGCTGAAATTAATTATGTTGTAAATATGCTGAAAGAAAAAGCTTGCTTAAATGCAGAAACAGAGTTTAGTAATATGTGACCAGCAGTCATACTAAATGACCATGGCTTGGAAAATAAGGAACCTGCTGAATGGACATTTTTCCCTTACAGACTTAAAAACAGGATGTATGCAAGAGCAAAAATGCAAAATCTGCTTTTAAAGAATGGACAATGACACTGTGGCAATGTGTTTCCTCAAAAACATGTTTTTCTGCATGGACAACAGGACACTTATCTGCATTGGCAAAAGAACAGATGTTCTTGTACAAAGATTCAAATAGAATACAGGATGTTCACACTGTTAGAAAAGCTGGTCTCTTACAAGACATTGTTAAACAAGGAAGCTATGTATTGTTTCTACAGGATGAGCAATTCTCCAAAATAGAATATCAAGAGGAAATGTATGTTTATGCATGACTAAAAGTGTATATAAAGAGCTGTATAAATCCAGTTATGTTAGAGGTATGGTAGGGACTCATTTGTCCTGAGGTAAATGTTATATCTCTCACATCGTCTGTACTATATGAGAAGTAAAGTTGGAACAGTACTTTTAAGCTGCAATGTTGGTCTGTTTGGTTTATTATAAAAAGTTATTTGTTACTGCTCTCTAAAGTTGATGCTGCAAAGTATATTCTCTCATCAGTGTATATTCTGCAAGTTTCTGTATGCAACAGACTGTAAATGCAAATATAACCAGACTTTGAATTTTAGCAGAATCCAGCCAGCAAGACTGAGTGTCTTAAGAAGACTTCAAATCCCACAGCAAGCAACAGCAAACAGTAAGCAGAGAATCCATATAATTTTTCAAATATGATTCAGCATTCTTCAGTATTATTTGCCATGAATATTTATTAAAATATATTCACCAATGTCACTGCCAAAATATGGAACACCCTTCCATCTAGTATCACCACCATCACCTCCTTACACAACTTTAAGAAAAGTCTATTCCAGTATTTCAAGTCCCACTGGCTATGCCAATGCTCACACCTAAACCCCCCCCTATTATATAGCTGTCTTAAATATTTCTCTCCTCTCTCTCTCTCCTCTCTACTTACTTCTACTATCTCTACTCTATCACATTTTTTCTTTTTTTTTTTTTTTTCTTTTAAAAAAATGTTAACTTTTAACTTGCTTTTCTGTTTTTGCCTGTCTGACTGATATTGTCTGACTTTGTTTTCCTCTTTTAGTTGTATTTTATAATTTTAATTATTTGTTCCTCTTTGTCTTAGTATTTTGTACTTAGTATTTTAAATGTATGACTTTATTAACTGATTTTGATTTTCTCCAGATTTGTATTTGTATCTATTGTATTGCTATGTGCTTGTTAAATCTTTATATATAAAAATAAAAAATGTGGAGCTTTTCTCCTCCCCTCCGCTGAAATATCCAGTCCTATCCTTTTCCTTTTCCTGTAAATGTAAAATAAAAAATAAATAAATAAAATAAAATAAAATACATTTCTTAACAAGATGTGTGTCAGATCCTTTCAGTATGAAACAGTGTGGAATGTCGAATTTTTAAGACTCAAAATAGGGAATATGCCTTATATGGAGGTAAGTTGAGAGATATGGTGACTGCAATCCTCAAGGATTTGCCAGAAAACCACAAATTTTACAAGGAGCAGAACAAATATAAGGTATAATCAGGGACAGCTAGAAAGTTATGCCTCAAACCCTGGCCTCAGTGTAGATTGCTGTTACGATAAATAAAGAAGAAAAATAACCATATTCTGCAGTAGGTAGTGTCAGCTGTTACCACTGCCCACAGTTTTGTCTGGTTTTCCTGCCAGTTGTTAAATTAAATTAATCAGAATCATACCTGATGAATCAGAAGCTGAAAAGTCATCCATCACTTTGTTGAAGATTTGTGTGTCTGCAGTACCTATGCAGCACTCGAGTTATGTGACTACAGATTGTTAAAGAAGAAATGTGATCAGTTGCTAAGGGCAACCAATAGCAGGTACTTAGAAAGAACTGAATGTGTAATAGAACATGAGATGTAAGGCGATCCTATCTCACCTACATTCTAAACTGATGGGCTCGGAGCTGAGAATCGGCTCCGACATGGCCGGTACACTAGCACAAAGTCTCTGATTGCCTGGGCCAACCCCTATATCCCAGGATGCACTACACCCAAGCCCCCAGATCTCGTTTGCTGCTCCTAGTGCTAAGACATGGTTTTGAGTTGGCTGTGGCTAAGTGCCCTATGTTTTTAGTCAAATTTTGTTTTTTTTTGTGAGCTTTTTCTTAACATTTAACCAAAACTGCATTTTTGGTAGCTATTACTTCGGCCAGAAGGGTTTCAGAACTTGAAGCCCTTTTTGCCAAGCCTCCTTACCTCATTTTCCATAAGGACAGAGTATCCCTGAGATTAAACCCATCCTTTCTCCCTAAGGTTTTTTCTGCTTTTTCTCTTCAGCAATCAGTTGAGCTTCCAGTCTTCTTTCCTGACTATACCACTGATGCAGAATACAGATGTCACCAGTTGGATGTGCATAAACAACTATGTCTTTATCTGGTAGAACGCAGCAGGACAGGAAATCAGATCAATTATTTGTTGCCTTTGCAGATAATAAAATTGGCAAACCACTCACTAAGGCCACTATTGCCAGGTGGATCAGGGATTGTGTATCCTTTATTTATTCATCGACAGGAAGGTCCCTTCCATTTCCAGTTAAAGCACATTCTACTAGAGCTATGGCAACTTCAACAGCTTTCCACTCCAGACTGTCTGTAGATGAAATTTGTGCTGCTGCCACTTGGTCTTCTCCACACACTTTTATTGCTCATTACAAATTAGACTTGGAGTCCAGGAGTTGGGCGTCATTTGGCTCCACAGTGCTCGGGAGTGTTTTCCAATGAGCCTCCCAGGATCTAGGTGCTAGGGACGCGGTCCCATCAGTTTAGAATGTAGGTGAGATAGGATCGCTTTACATCTTTTAGTTATGTACTTACCATGACGATAGATGTATGCGATACATCTCGCCTACATTCGTATATACCCGCCCTCTGGTCCCCTACCTGCAGGATTTGGAGGAAACGCTTTGTGGGGGTTCCACTGAAGGTCTTATTCTCTTCTCTGGATCACGTATCTCTGTGAGTTGGGTGCATGTGAAGGGGACTTTGTGTGGGCAAACAAGATCTGGGGGCTTGGGTGTAGTGCATCCTGGGATATAGGGGTTGGCCTCAGAGACTTTGTGTTAGTGTACCGGCCGAGTTGGAGCCAATTCTCGGCTCCGAGCCCATCAGTTTAGAATGTAGGTGAGATGGATCGCATACATCTATCGTTATGGTAAGTACATAACTAAAAGTTCTCATATTAATATGATCATGGGGATTCTGGGGAAGAGGAGTAGATAGACCTTTTTTTATTTAATGGCATTCTGACTCTGTCTTTTTTACTTAAAAACATTAATTTAATTTTGTTGGTGGTGGGGCATTCAGTGGGGCACACTGCTGTGGTATGGCACTATCCAGAGGTAACCACCTGAATACAGAATACATCAGTAAAAATACTTTCACAGTTGTGAACAGTAGTTACATAGTAAATCAGACTTTCTCCATTATGCATTCATGCTATCTGTAAGAGACTGCAACCAAAAAAATATGCATTTACAAAAAGAAACAGGCATTACCACTAAAGAAAATATTAACAATTGTCATTATAGCTAAGAATAAAAAATTAATTTACAAAAATTCTGCTGTTCTACTGCCTCAAAAAAATGAGACCACCATGTTCTTAACCTTAGATAAGTCTTGAGGTTATGAGAATAAAAACAAATGAAGGCAGAAACATGTTTTGAAATAACAAGATAATTTTTAAGCAATATTAATGAATAGAACAAAATCAGCTTTAGTCATGATAGGTCTATAATGAACTGTCCAATTGAAGATTTCATGATGGCTTATAAGGCAAGCATTCTGAAATTGACAAGTGCAGTGAAATATGCATGTGACCATCACAAAATAGGTAGGTACCATATTAAAAACAAAGCAGAAATGAAACTGCTAAAAACTAATGAAGCTGAATTCACAGAACTATATAAAAAGGGAAGGATGCTATATTAGGCTTTGTATCAAGACACACAATCAAATATCAGCAGGTATCAAGCAGAAATCCAGATTTGCAGATTATTTATTACTTTGTAGCACAAAATGTATCCTCAAAACCTTCACATTGTAAAAAACTAATGGCTCATTACTTCAGCAGATGAAGGAGTTGTATCACATGCATTCAGGTAAAAAAATTAGATGTGGCAAACAGAATGCTTCATTCCTAAGAAATATGCTAATTACCATTGCTAGGCTATGATTTTCAGTAACGGCAAATTCAGTTTAAGAAGAACTAGCCTATTTATATTTCAAATGTGATTAGGCCAAAGATTGGTGGACTGCATAAAAACCTGGTAAGCATAAGTAGATATGAAATACTTAAAGGCATAGATGAGTTGGTTTCTAGATAGTGACAAGTGCAAAGAGATTTGAATTAAAAGCTAGGTGATCTACCATGAAAATGACAAAGAGCAACAGTAGTATCTATTCAGGTGTCAGTCACCAGCACAGCTATGGTCAGGATTTCAGATTTCTTGCAAATTTCTATTCTCCTTGGCCTCTTGGTGAACTTTTTGTTAGTTACAACCAATGATTATAATAGATTCCAATTGCAGAGGCAGTTATTTCCACATTTTCAAATAGTGTCATCCCAGTCATAGACAAAGCATTTTCTCTATTTCTCATACCAGATATACTGACAACTAATGATAGACCACCATTTAATACCAGCCATTTGTTAATTCATCTCGATATATTGTTTTTAAGCAAATGAATAACTCTTTTATGAACGCAGGATAACAGGCTTGCTGAGTGATGTATGTATGTATGTACTGAGAAAATCCATAACCTCTGCGTATAACTTGAACATACACTGAAAACAGGATATACAGATCTTCCTGTTTACATATAAGATGACTTTATTTACACAGAGAACATTCTCCTTCTGTTAAAAGATGAATTGCAGAAACACATTTTATTCATTTAACAAGGATGGAACAATTAATGATCATACCATATATCTTGATTCCAGAAAGAAAAGAAAAATGCAAGCATATGTGGAAAACAAAAAAATAAGCAAACACTTTAGTCATAGAAATTGAAATTAGGAAAGTGTATACTGGTTAACAACTAAGATTAACAAAAAACACTCCTAATCTTCTTACAGAACATTTTAATCTCTATAACTGATATCAGTAGCTCAGTGAGTACCAAAACTTAAAATAAACTTAAAGTAACTAGGCATTATTCACATTTCAAAGTATTTAATTTTAACACACCCAGACAAGTTTTAAATTTGTACACGATTCCAGTTGATCTAGTGCTCATGATTCTATAGCCAGATGTTTGTCTAACAAAGTGAGGAAGAAATCATCTTACTTAAAATATTGTTTTTTAAATGTGATATTTAAGAAAGGAGGGAAAAATGACTTAACATAGGAAACCCCAACGGCATCTCACAAAACTAAACAAATATACTAATTTATAGATTCCACTGAAAATGAATGAGTGCCTACGTACGTTATCAGATCTTATTACCAACAGGCATATACAAAATGCACAAGTAAAGACACACACACAAACAGACACACGCACACACACGCGCGCACACACACACACACACACACACACACACACACACACACACACACACACACACACACACATGCATGCACGCGCACACACACACACACACACACACACACACACACACACACACACACACACACACACACACACACTCAACATGTTGTCTTTTTTTTACCCTTTTTTCTCATTTCTTTTTGGTTGCATAATCCTACATCATTTTTTCATCCAGCAGTTTTACATTGGGATATTTCTTACAGGTTACACCCACTTTATGCTAAACAGTTAGAATGTTGTCTTGCTTCATGAACAGATTTTATAACAAGCAAACAAAGATGTCCTGAAACTATTCTTGTTCAAGACAGCATCTGATATACTGCCAGTAATAGATGTCACTTGGAATTTTGGAAGTTTTTTTTGGAGGAACGGTACATAACAGCGTAAACTGTCATATAGCATATTTTAGAGATGATTATCTCCCTTTGAAATTGTATAAGGGTGTACCTAACATAGTCAGTAGCATTTTTATGCCTGAGAGGCTATCCAGTAGCAACAGAATAATCAAAGAGGAAAATTTCTGAATGGAGAAGTGAGCAGTTCTCAAATGTACCAGTCAAGGACACTGCACTGCACTTGGTACAGTGCATATCCTGCTCCGGTTAACAGACTCTACAGATGTCTGCACATGATTGCACTGATAAGAAAGACATGATTTGTATAACAAATTAAATTGTGTGTGTTTTACACCATTCTGATGATTAATATTTCACGTGTTTCATACCATTTTCATGACAATAATACACTTTCTGGAACTGTCAGCTTTGCTGCATTAAGACCCTAAAATAATAACACAAAACTTTGAACATAGGCTAATAAACTGACCGCTTGTTAAATGGTAACTTGTTTTTGTTACTTTTTATTACTTTTGATATTTTGAACCTTAAACACTCACAGCACCAAAAGCTGAATTTCCTACACCAAATGTCAAACATTTGGCAAGTGAACTATTTTACATCAAAATATTAACTCATTATGTGTAGTAATAATAAACTAGGTGTAAAACACCTTAACAGTTAGGCCAGCTTCTAATGGAAGATACTGGTCAAGATGCAATGATGCAATGAGGCCTTCTGCTTTTAATACTGGGCCTTTCATGGAAATAAAATGTAGGTACGATGTTTCAGAATTACCTTCCCACCCTTAACCAGCCTTGACCAAAGGTGAACTAAGCAGCCACCTAGAGTACTGCTTGGTTAGGATCACATTTCTGCCCTTTAATTATTTATGTTTGTTAAAGTGAAGGAACATGGCAGCAAGATTTCCACAATTTGTTACTTAACAAAAAAATGATAAAATAGATAAATAAGTAAATAAACAGCATAAAGGCAACCCTAGCTGAACAGTGCCTTATGGGAGAGGTACTGTTCCTATGGTCAATCAATTTGTGACTTGTTCAACTTTTTGTCCTTACATATCTGCTTGATTTATGAAATGGCAAAGAATTGAAAACCCACGAATACTGAAGGGTAAAGAGACTGGTTAGCCACTAAGCAAGAGGCTGCACCAGTAGACAATGTGAGGATGAGGTTATTTTTTTTAATCCTGGCAGGTAACCAAATACGGACAGTGTATGGGTTTATTGGTAAAAGCAAAGTATTTATTAACTGTCACTGATTTTTTTAGAATGACTGTAAGCTTGTCTCCTATGTTTTGTTTGTTACTCATATGATATATGATTTTCTGTTTAATTGATGAGGAATGCAGTCACTAACAATTGACAAATATTGAATGCCAGACTTATATTTATTTAATAAAATACTTTGTAACCAAAGTAATTCTCAACATCAAAAGATATATATATAATATTTATATTCTCTCCTTTTTTTTTTATTTTTGACTCCACACTTTTTTTTTTTTTTTGCCTAATTTTGTTCAAAATAATTTATTTATTTATTTTTATTTTGTAAGAGTCATACTCCTGAGATGTACACAAACAAACTGGCTATACCTCCTGGGGCTGTTTTTGGAGGAAAATAAATAACTGTTCATTATTTATTATTTATTATATTAATGTTGATTAATGTGATTTATGCAAAACTGCATTAATTATACTTTAATGTGTGTGTCTGTATGGAACATAGGATACATATAAATATATGAGCAATTATTATAATCAGACATCTGAAATGTTGTATCTGAAAATCAACTTTGGGTTGGGTCTGGATCTGGAAAAGTAATTGACCTTGTCATTTATTCAGTTTAGGCTGTCACTAATCTAGCTTTTGTGTTGCTTTGTTATTTGAAATAAGTTAAAATAATGAACTATTTATTATTATTTTTATTATTTTATTACAATCATTATTCTGAGGTTAAAATAGGACAGAGGTAATAAACACATGGAAGAGAGATAGACAAGAGGATACAGTTGGATACAGTTACTTTACCCTGACTTTGTTGACCAGTTGTTACCACAGCGGGCAGGCAGGTGCTGCATCAAATGTGTCAAATGATATATATTGAATCTGTACAAATGGCAAAAAATAACAAAACAAATAATGTAAAAAAATATATAAATATAATGATATATATAATGATGCAATGAATGTGATAATGAACCAATGATGAAAAAGCCTCTCTAAAAAAAAAAAAAAAAAAAAAATTTGTAAAATAAAATAATTAATAAAATTGGTAAGTGCTTTCTTTTTGTTGACCATTGACCCAGAGAAAAGAGACAGAGAAAGAAAAACTAACAAATACTAAAAAACTAACCATTCTAAAACCATTCAAACCAACAAAAAAAAATCAAAAAATCAAAACAGCATCCAATAAAGTTAACAGTGAAAATAAAAAAAAAAATAAAATATAAATAAAATAATAAAGAAATCCTTAATGAAAATAAAATAGGCCTTTTATAGTCGATGATCTTATCCTTGGAATATGAGCAAAGCCTTTTGGAAAAACACCCTTTTTTACTAGTTCAATGAGCAACACAGTTTGATACTGACTTGTTTAAGTTTGATTTTGTGAAACATTGCCTTTGCCTTGAAAGTAAAGGTTTAGAAGGTAACACAAGTAGTAAAAGGTATAGAACATTTAGGAACAATATGCCTGTATTTTTTGTATCCTTCTTCATTTTGTTGTTTTTATGGACTTGTTCTCATTTTTTGAGAGCAATGCAAATGGCAAGACTTTTAATAATTTGTCAAAAGGTGAGAGAGAATCTTTGCATATGTTAATTGATGACTCTACCAGTGTAGTCAGACCTGCTGACAAGGGTTGTGGTTATGGATAGGCTGTTTTATTTCTCCTCTATGACTCAGATGTTAAGTGATACTTTTACTTATACTGTGGTTGATTATGATACAGTTTTGGCTATGGAGAAGTGCACTTTATGTACTTTGGATGATTGTCTAATGCATAGCTTGATTAGTTTGGATTTATACAATTTTTTATTAGTGAACGAACCCCTCATACCCATTATATAAGGGCTCACAAAAATCCAGAAGCACCAATATAGGCCTTCTTTTAGGCCAATAGTGACCAGAAAAAATTGGTTTACTGAGGCTTTCTCTGTCTTTGTGGAAAAACATTTGAGATCGAGTATTGATAAAAACTATTATATTTTGAGAGACTCTAAACAGTTTTTACAGGACTTATTTCAATTCTCTCATATGTTTGTGACTATGGATGCTCAGTCATTATTCACTAAGATACTGAACATTTATGGTTTAGAAGCACTGAAGAATTATCTAGTATGGTTTAGTGATTATGACCATAGGTTTATTGATCAGTTATGCCTGTTTATGGAAGTGGTATCACAGAACAATATTTTCCTATTTGATAAATGCTATTATCTGCAGAATGATGACGTAGCTATGGGGCAATCCTAGTGCCCATAGCTACACCAACATTGTTATAGCTTGGTGGGAAGAAGCAGCTGTAATTAGTAGTGAATGGTTTAAGACCCATATACTATTTTATTGTCGATTCGTTGACGACCTTTTCCTGATATGGAAAGGGAGTATTTGTGAGTTACAGCAATTTTATGAGTATGTTAATACTTCCATCCCTTTTCTTAAATTTACCATGTTTAGTTCCTGTGATAGGATACATACTTTAGTTGTTGATATTATGAAGGAAAATAATGGGAATATCAATACTGGGATTTATAGGAAGCCATGTTATAGAAATATATATCTTCATAGGCAAAGTATGCATTGTAACTAAGTTTTTCAGAACATTGTAAAAGGTCTAGGTCTATGCACATCCAGACTTTATGTTAAGAATAGTGATTTTAATGAGGAACTTGTTAAGCTAAAAGCTAAATTTAGAGACAAGGGTTATCATGACAATGATATAACTACCCACTTAAATGAGGTCAGTGCTTTAAGAGATAATTTAGGAAAACCTTATTTCTCTGAGAGGGAGAGCTACCATTAGACGTAGTGATCCAAACAGGAATATTGTGATAAATGTTCCATTACATTTCAGCAGTGAATCCAATGCTATTATAAACATCATTAAGAGGCATTGGTGCTTTTAACCCTTGAGCCTATGATTAGAGATCTAGTAGGTGATGTTCCAAAATTTCGGTTTAAAAATAAGAAGAATATTCATAGGATGTTATGTTATCCAAAAACACTGGATACCAAAATGGTACATTCATGCACTGGTGCAAGGCCCTGTTCCTCGTGTAACTATTGTTCCTTCATAAGTCGGATCTTGTATTCATACATCCTGACACTGGGAATCAGTTTTATTTTAAAGTTACATCTGACTGTGGCTCTAGCCACATTGTTTATTTATCTGAATGCCAGCTCTGCAAGGCATTTTATTTGGGTAAAACTAACAGAACATTGAGGCAATGTATGAAAGAACATCTGCTTCACATTAAAATTGCATCCCTAAATAAGGCATTAGCCAAACGTGTTATAGACAAAGGTAGAGAGCATACTTTTAAGTTCATGGTTGTAGATATCATTAGGGAAAGTGATAGGAAAGGGGATATCAGGAATTACACTGAATCTGTTGATGCAAAATGGATCATCAGAATTCAGGCAGACGGGAGTGGTTTAAACAATAGGGTATCCTTGAAACCTTTTTTAAAACTTAGTGGAATATGGTGAGTTCATTATTGTCTTTGTGATGTTTTGTATTTAGCGTAATTTATCTCATTTTACTAATATTTTATTTTATTTTTTAAGGTGTGGTACCTTATCTTATTTTAGTCACTGTTAACTTTACTGGATGCCATTTTTGATTGGTTAGATGTGATTATGGCACTTTAATTAACTTGAATTGTAGTATTTATATGATTTGTAGTTCTGTGTCTTTTTTAATGGTCTGAAGAAGCAGTGAGACACATTGCAAAAGTGCTTACCAATTTTATTAAAGAATTTATTTTTACAAAGTTTTGGTTTTTATTTTACATTCAGAGCCATTGGAGGCTGGATTGTGCGTTGAGTCTACCCATCATTATATAAGTGTGCATGGTATTGTATTTATTGAAATCAGTGTAAAACTGGGATTATTGTGAAGTATGCTTCTGTGTATGTGTGTGTGGGGTGGTACAATGCTTTTAAGAGTACATTGGCCATAATGTATTTCACTTTCACATGATGAGCATCAGCACTGCATGTGATAAATTGATATTTGTGGCGGTCTAGTAGGAACAGTATATGTGTGAAAGATGATCAGTGGCACAGTGTTTCAATGGGTAATGTTGCCATGTCATAGCACACAGTTCTGGTTGACATATTGACTTTGGCTTTTTCCTTGTAGAGTCCAGTTGCTCTGCCTTTGTTTTCTGGGTTTATCCATATGATCTGATTTCTTTTAACATCCTAGGCATGATGTAGGTGAACTGACATTCCTTCAGTTTGCTTGTAGGAAAGCATGTAATGCATGTGTGCACCCATGTGTATGAATGGGTCTACTTCATTTGCCCTAACTTCCAATTTACTGGCACCTATTTGACTGACCCCATTTGACTGAAATTTCATTTGACTGACACTTCATTTGACGGACACTTCATTTGACTGACAAGTATTATTGGCAGTCTCCAGAGTACTGTAAGGCAAGTAAATGGAATATGTTCCCTTCCCCACTGTAGTGCGACCCTGAAGTTAGAATATATAGTTGGTTGGGTGTGGGGGGCACAAACCCCCACAAAGGGGGGTGTGGGGGCAAAGCCCCACACTTAATTTCATATTATATTGTTTGGTTTTGCTTTAATATTGCTTAGTAAAACAAAAGGAAATGGGGGCTGTGCCCTCCATAACCCCATTGTGGAGGGCTGTGCCCCCCACACACCCCCTAACTATTTATTCTAACTCCAAGGTTGCACTACAGTGGGGAAGGGGACATATTCCATTTACTTGCCTTACAGTGCTCTGGAGACTGCCAATAATACTTGTCAGTCAAACGAAGTGTCAGTCAAACGAAGTGTCAGTGAAATGAAATTTCAGTCATTTGGTCTAAGTCAAATGGGTGTCAGTCAATTGGAAGTTAGAGCAAATGAAGTAGACCCGTATGAATATGTATGTGTGTGTGTGGTGTGTGTGTGTGTGTGTGTGTGTGTGTGTGTGTGTGTGTGTGTGTGTGTGTGTGTGTGTAAGATTATGCATCTTGTGATAAATGTGGCATGTCAGGGGCAGTGTATGTGTAAAAATAATTTTGTATTGTGATTTACCTGGCTTGTCAGGGTCAGTGTCAATGTATGTGCATGTGAGAAAAGAATCACTGCACCTTGTAATAGTAAAGGGCAGTGTCAGTGTGTATATCTGTGTGCATGTATGCAAAATCAGTTCATCTTGTGAAAGACTTAGATTTCAGGGTTTGTGTTTGCTATGTGTGTGTGTTTGTGTGTGTGTGTGTGTGTGTGTGTGTGTGTGTGTGTGTGTGTGTGTGTGTGTGTGTATTTTGTGGTGGTGGAATAATATAATCAATTTTTATCCAAGCACACATAGAAAAATAAAGAACAGTTACCAACCTTTATATTTCAAACATAAGACATAAAGTGCATCATAGAACAGTCATACACTCAGAGCATGTGTGGGGATGTTGCCTACAACACCCCTAGCTGTAGAAGGGTACTTTGACTCAGGTTTAGAAATCACCTCTGCCTTAACTAGTATAAAACCAGCTGTGTTCAGAGGTGTTTTAGGAAGGTTGCTGTAACTTATGTTAGGAAGTGTGGATGGTGTGGCCATTATTTCTTTAATTTTTCTAATAATCAAACTTCAGATATATAGCACAGAAGTTTGCCAAAACATGTATGGGGGCTGTGGGCAACATGGTGATTATCTCTTTGCTTTTCCTCACTGACATCATAGGTGGACACAGAAGGTTACTATAGTTTTTTAATGGGGCTAAGTGCAATGTGGTTAATTGCACTTTATAGCAAAAAATGTGCTTTCTACTGATGCTTTAAGTGGTTAATTGCACTGTATTACATTGTATCTGTTAGTTGTATGGCTGCTGTAGGTAGTTTTTGTGGCCTTGTTACACTTGGGCTCCACACCAGCCACTCTGCATTAAGAGCATGCTTTTCTGCACACCTGTGGCAGAGGTGTGCTGTCTGGGTTGGAGATTGTTGATGGAAGGCTTATTGTGTGCTTTTCTGATTGGTAGTTAGCTTATAAGCTCAGTTTTCCTTAAACATCTGTCAGTGAAACCCTTCCAAACTTTTCTGCTGCTCTAGGAGCAACTCAGTTGCACACTGTGCAGTGTTGCCTTATTGATCAACCTTAGACTACACAAAGTATAGTTCCCTCTTGTATTCTTGGCACTACCAGCACAGTCCTGTCAAACTGACCCATTCCCTTCTCTAATAAAACATACTGTAAGAGCCATTCAAAGATGGGCAGTTTCCTATTACCTTTCTGGCCAACCTGATAGGCATAGGCATCCTGAGGTAATGTAGCAATTGTTTCATGTATAGTGACAACCACTTACTTATTAAACAAACAAATGCTTAATGTGGGAGATGCAGTTACACTCTGAAATTGGAGGCAAGAGTCTCACATAGGGACAAATTGAATGCCAAACAGGTTGTCAGCACACACACACTTCTCACACTAAGGACATGAAACATAAATTGCATATGCTGAGGTACTCACTAGTAACTTACCAAATAATCAGTTGCCTGTCAAATGGAAATTACATACACACCCATAACAATGCAAAAAACAACCTCCAGACATAATAACACACAGCAATATCTCAAGAAATAAACCCATAAGGTGTAACACCACAAAACCAAATGTATTGGTCATAGGTGACTCCATTGTGAGACACATGGATGTTCCCTTCACCAGGTTGGATAAGGAGTGGATTACAGTTAGCTGCCTGTTAGGTGCCAAGATCCATCAAGTCATTCAAGCACTCAAGTCACTCAACCACAAGTACTGGTATGACTCTGTCATAGTCCACATGGGGGTGAATGACTTGAGATGTATCTCAATGGACTATATGAAGACAGACATGACTGAGCATTCAGATTATGTGTCACATGTGGGCATAAGCCTAGCCTTAAGCAGCATTCTACCTTCTCCAAGGATAATGCTACAATAAAAACAAAAAAATGATTGACTTTAACAACTGGCTTGGTTTCTGGTGCCAGCCCAAGGGGATTCAATATCTGTCAGCCTGGGAAGACAGGCTACTTTGCCAGAGATGGTCTGCATCTGTCTCCTCTAGGCTTTTGGATACTGTCAAAGGTATTAGCCACCCCTATTGTACCTTTTTTAGGCAGTGTCAAAATAACCAACTTTCCAACATAACAAAATCCTCTCTAGATAAACTCAAGATACTGCTGCTTAATGGTAGGAGTTTAAACAAGAAAATGTACTCCTTGGAAGCACTCTTCACTTTGGAAGATGCTGATGTCTGTGCAGTTAATGAGACATGGTTCAAAGGCATGGAAAGCACTCCAGTTATGCAGGGCTACAATGCCTTTCATACGCTCAAATGGAACTGGCTCAGCAGAGGAAGAAATCCCTCTGTAGCTTAAAGTAACAAATTAGAGAGCTTGTTGAGTTCACCAAAGCTAATTACAAAGCAGAAATTGCCTCCCAAGCCAAGGATAACCATAAGACATTCTTCACCTATGTCTGAAATCTTAAAGAGAATACCCAGCTATGTGCTGAACTGGTTGTAGATGGCACCACCCATACTCAGATGGAGCTAATAGTCAACCTAGCTGCCAGATTTGGAATAAACTCCATCTCTCCATCCCCTCCAGTCATCCCCCTGCCACCATTCCTCAGTCTATTATCTCAAGAGAGCAGGTCATCTCAGCACTCTCCAAGGCTAAAAACACAGCATCAGTGGGATCAGACATTCTGGGTTGCCTTTTAAACAACTTAAAGCATGATCTAGCAGACCCAGTTGGATCCCTGTTTAACCACAGCCTTCAAAATGGCATTGTTCCAGTGGAACTGGTGACAGCAACAGGAATCCCTCAGCACAAAGGGGGACCATCACCTGACCCTGGGAATTATAGGCCCATAAGCTTGACTAGCCTCATCTGCAAGGCCATGGAAAAAATCATTATGGACCTTATTAACAAGGACATAAGTAATCTCCAAACTTTGGACTCAACCCAGTTCGGATTTATTAAAATTAGACCATACCTGTTAAACATAGTTGACTGCTTTGAGAAATTCACCAAGGCCCTGGACGAGGGAAAGACACTGCATGCCTCCTATCTTGATCTAGACAAGGAATTACTGCTTATTACATTATAGACAGCACCTAAGTGTAGACCTAGTGGTACGTGATCTGGTTACTCAGGTGGATAACAAACTGAACTTTGACCACCATGTATCCATGGTAGTAAGGAAATCCTTCTATGTGACGCATCTTATAAGAAAGGCATCACATCTAGATCTAAGTATGCTATAATTCCATTGTACTTGGCCCTCATTAGTTCAATAACTGAGTACAATGCTCGCTTTTGCATGTACCTCACCAGACACCTGCAACAAGTTGACGAGACCAAGAGGTTTCTCACCAAGAAATTACAGTGTACACAAAATAAGTCTTACATAGAAAGACTGAAAGCCCTGTCACTGTATTCTGTCTCCTACAAGTTGCTAAAGGGTAACCTATGCCTAGCTTACAAGGTAGTCTCTGACCTGGCCCTGATGGAAATGCTATACATTTTTAAATCAAACTGCATGAAGGTTACTTGCTCCAAGGATCTTAACTCACCTCTGACATGAGCAGATCATGCTGGAGAGATAGATACATATCCCAGAGGCTACCACTTCTCTAGAACAAGATTCCAATTCATGTGAAACAGAGCCCCTCCCTGACCCTCTTCAAATGCAACCTAGCTTAATGGATAGGTGATTGAAAATTCATTCCTGAGGTGGTGCCCATATCCATCCTGGACAGAGGAAGCTGGTATGAACAACCATAGACCCTTACCTCTGCAAACTTCACTCACCTAACCACTGACAATTGGGGTAACTCTGGATAAATATGGCTAGGCTTGTAAGGGCTCTAGGGCCGTTAGCCTAGTAACCTTCTATGAACCCATTTAATTTTCCTCATACACATCAATGGCATGCACAGAAGTTTACTATAGCTTTCTAGGGGCAATGTATTGCTTTGGAGCAACAAGTCTGAGTAAATTGCTGTGAATGTTATTTTTCACCTTCTTCGCAACCATGTATCAGATGTGTATAGGTGTGGCTATCATTTGGAGATAGGGGTAAGAAAGTACTCAGTTTATATACTTTTGGTGGTACACAGATGGAGGCAATTGGGGTTTGAGGTGAGGAGGCATGCAAACACACACACACACACACACACACACACACACACACACACACACACACACACACACACACACACACACACACACACACACACATATATATATGTATAGGTTCATAGGTTCATAGGTAGGTACTAGGCTACTGGCCCTAGGGCCTATACAAGCCTAGCCAAAAAGGTACCCTGGCTTTCGCCACCCAAGAAAATTATTTTCCTGTGCCCCTGTCCAGCAGAACCACAAAAGTGATCCCCAGGGTGAATTTCCTATTGCCCAGCCAATCATCAAGATTTTCCTTGAAGAGTGCTAATGAGGAGTTTTGTTTGGTAGGTAGTCTGTTCCAGAGTATGGGAAGTCTCTGTGACAGGAATCTATACCTTCAGCATGTTCTGTTTATTGTGGTGACAAGGTTTAGGTCCCTACAGCGTGTAGCTCAGAGGGATTGGGATTTCTTTAAGTGGAGCATGTCCAACAGCTCTGGGTTTGACATAGCTTTGTATGTTAGGCAGAGATCACCTCTGAGTAGGCGATATGTGATGGAGTAAAGCTGGAGTTTTTTGAGTCGATCTGTGTAAGCCATCTCTTTGAGGCCAGTAATCCTCTTTGTGAGGTATTTTTGTGGCATTTCCAGTTGTTGTAGATGTCTTGTGAGGTACATACCAAAAGGGGCATTGTACTCTATAAAGAGTCTAATGTGTGATGAGTGGAGGGGAACAATGACCTCATTATTTCTGGATGAGAAACCTTTTGTGATGAGGTGTGCCCCTTAGAAGGATTTCCTGACCACTGTAGTGATGTGATTATCAAAGGAGAGACTACTGTCCACCTGTGTCCCAAGGTCTCTTATCACACTTTCGGTGTTAAGTAGACTACCACCTATGTGGTAGTTCATGGGTACAGAGTTTTTACCAAAGGGGATGACAATGCACTTTTTGGCATTGAGCATTGAGCTTGAGACCATGGCTTTGGCACCAGGCATCTGTCTCAGTGAGGCCACTGGTCTGAAGTCTGATTTGGAGTCTGCTACTTTCACAGTGTGGGTTCTTTCAGTAAGCCAGTTGGCAACCCATCTTGTGACATAGGGATTTATACCTAGTTTAGTGAGTTTATCTATAATTCCAGAGTGGGGGATGATGTTGAACACCTTGACGAGATCTAGATAGGCTGGGTGTGAACCACCTTACCCTCATCTATGGCTTTGATGACTGCTTCAAAGAAGTCTATCAGGTTTAGGAGACATGATCTGCCTTTCACAAACCCGAACTGTCTGGGGTCCAGAGTTTGGAGATCTCCAATGTCTTTGTTTATGAGTTCCATGATAATATGTTCCATGGTCTTGCACACCAGGCTTGACAGGCTAATGGGGAGGTAGTTCCTGGGTCTGTTGTGGCTCCCGCTTTGTGGAGTGGGATAACTATTGCGGTGCACCATTCAATGGGCACAAAGCCTGAGGTGAGGCTATGATTGATCATGGTACTTAGGTGGGGTGCCAGTTCATTCTGTAGTTTGTGTAAAAGGCAGCCTAGGATGTTGTCAGGTCCCATGGATTCTGTGCTCTTGGCTTTGGAGAGTGAGGTTTTTATCTGTGCAGCCGTGATTACAGGAACTTTGCATTCTTGCGGTATAAAGATGGGCCCTTTAGGGGGTGAGAGGGGGGCAAAGTTAGCACTGAACCTATCTGCCAGGATGTTGGCAATATCAGTTGGTTCTGTATATTTAGTGTCATTGTGCTGTAACTCAGAGCAAATCTGAGTGCTGACATTGAGATTCTTGACATAGCTATAGAATGCTTTGTGGTTGTTTTTAGAATCAGTGGTGATTTTATTTTCATAACTAGCTTTGGAGGATTTTATGAGGGATCTCAGCTTCTTACTGAGGCTGACCAGGGAGTTCCTCCAGTCGTGGGATTTTACTCTTTTTTTTCAATAGATTCTTTCTTCTGTTGTAGAGTTTGTTTATGGCAGAAGACCACCAGATTGGCTTCCTTTTTGGAGGATAGCATCTTGGTTCTGTTAGGGATAGCATGATCTATGCACTATGTAAGTGCTTATAAAGTGCATTTGTGTAGGATTCAGCAGTCGTACTTCTATTGTCCATCTGCATGGGTGTCGTGAAGTTTGCCACTTCTGTCTTAAGAAGCGTGAAGTTGGCTTTGGAGAAATTGTTTATGGTTGTTTTCCTAATGGGGGTGGGAGCGGGATGTGGATGTCTAGGGTGATTAGCTTGTGGTCGGATCTGACCAACGAGGAGCTGACCTCTGGTGTGGAACACCGGTCACCCATGTTGGGGATGACTAGGTTTAGGATATTGCTGCCCCTGGTGGGAGTGTGGATAAGTTGATCCAAGGTGTTGGAATTGATGATTTCCAGAAAACGTTGAGCAAAAGAGTTGATACACAAGTAATTTTCCCAGTTAATAGTGGGGTAGTTGAAATCACCCATTATTAGGGGGTTGGGTTGTACCTTAATATTTTCCAGTGTATCAAGAAAAGAGGAGTGGGAATCCTAGGGCATGGTGGGGGGTCTGTAGCAAGCTACAATCTGGATTGCGGTTTTGCCCAGAGTTAGTTGAACTTGGATAATCTTGGATGCATTATGCTGAGCAACTAGCTTGGAGGTGTGGATATCCATAATGAATATGGACACACCTCCACCTTTAGTGTTTCGGTCTGGGTTTGGTGGCCGAAAGGTGTGGTATGAATTATAACCTGGTAATGCAGTGGTGCTTTCTGGATTCTCTATTCTCTGGAGCTTTGAACCAGGTCTTTGTCACTGCACAGATGTTGATGTTCTCCATTTTAAGGAGTGCCTCGAGTGAGTGCTTAGACCTCTAGCATTGAGTAGCATTACCCTCTGATTTTGCTTACTTGTACCTGTTATGGTGGTGAATGTGTCATTTGAACCTTGCCTAAAAAAGGCACTATAGGGGTGGCAAGAGCCTTTGCCAGAATCTGTAATCCCAAAGGCGACAAGTGCAGGCCATCTCTGGCAAAACAGTGTGGTCTGTCAATCATGTCATCCCAGGCAGACAGATACTGAATTCCCTTAGAATGGCACCAGAAGCTTAGCCAATTGTTGAAGTCAATCATTTTGGCCTTGTACTATGGTATCATTCTGGGTGATGGCAGGATGCTATTCAGGGCTATGGTCATACCTGCCTGGGCTACAAGATCGGAGAGCTCCTCCATGTCTCTTTTCATGTAGTCCAGGGAGGTACATCTCAGGTCATTCACACCAACATGGACAATGACAGAGTCATATTTGTACTTGTTGTGGAGTGACCTGAGTGCATGTGTTATGTGGCGGATCCTGGCACCCAACAGGCAGCTGACAGTAACTTTCTACTTGTTTAGCCTGGTGAGTGGAACATCAGTGTGCCTGACAATAGAGTCACCTATGACCAGAGTTTTGGGTACGTTATGCCTTATGGGCTGTAGTTGATTGGCACACTGAGTATGTGGGTTATGTGTCATTTGGGTTGTGTTGGGGGGGTGGAGGTTGCTTGCATTTCTGCTTTGGAGGTCTCGGTTGTTTGGGCAGATTTTTACTGAGAGCCTCCATGAATATAGGTGTGTGTTTTGTGCTTCTGTGTGGGTTTTTTGGTGGTGTAGGTTTTGAGGGACTATGTGATGAGTGTGGTGTGGTGCAAGTATTTACCTTCTCCTCTTGACTGTCTAGTCCAGTCTTCAGTGAAGAGAGTTTTGCTTCCAGTTTGGCTATATAAGTGCATCTCTCACAGGTCATAGTATTGGGTGGTAGGAGGAGAGGGTTGTCTGTGTACATGAGGCAATTGCTGCATTGTCCCAAGATTCATCAGGTAGACAGGAGAAAATACTGGGAGCTGACCTTTAGACATGCCTGGATAGGTGCTTATTTATTAAGTACTAAAAACTGTTTTCCTCTAGACAAGTGAGGAAAGCTGAGTGATGTAGTAATTTGTAGCTTATTTAGTGCTTACAATGAGTTTTGAACAAGTCCTGAGCTCGAAGAAACAGATTTGAGTGCTAAAACTAAAAAGCTGGCTAGATGCAAGGCAAAATTTGAAGAGCAGACTTTATGGTGCCAGGAATACTTTAACCCTAGTTAATTGGGGGGGGGGCTCAGGAGCTCACAAACAGTCCTGGACACAACAAATCTGTATCTGGACAAGACCTGTCACAGGAAAGGGGGGAAGCAAGCTTAGAATTTTTTTCAGTAAACATTTTTTTTTCAGTAAAGTGGAAATGGAGAAAGCTGGAACAGAAGTTAATTCAACTTTAAGAATCTGAGTGGGTTGACCTTCACAAATGTTCTCTATTAGATTGAATAAACTAATGACATTAGACTGGGTGGAGTGTCACAGATCAAATATGCAGTATGGGTGGGCAACCGCAAAGCCACCAAGCAGTAATTAAATAAAAATGCAATTATAGTAATGCACACTATTACAGTTCCTAGCTGTAGCCACTAAATGAAAGTTTTAAACAGATCAAGGAGCAAGCAGACTCTAGAGAATGCTTTTAACTGTAAACAGACAATTATAGTAATGCACACTATTACAGTTCCTAGCTATAGAACACAGCAACCTCAAAAAAAAAAATAAATAAAATAAATAAAAAATGGACAGAAAAGCTTGGATAGAGCACTCACAAACAGAAGATAAACTCTCAGTATGAAAAAGCAGTTTACAGTTAAGCAATTCAGTAAATATGCAATTAGAGTAATGAAACAACATATAAGCATTTCAGAAGTGCAGTTCAGTGAAATACATGAAAGAAATAACTTATTCTGCTCTTGGAATCTTAAGGAATTTCCACTTAGTTTCAGTAATGAAATATGATCCACAGCATGATAAATATAAGCACAACCTTTTCAAGACACATAGTTTATATACCAGTTAGGATGGAAGAGTTAGAAGATCAAATTACTACTCAGACCCTGCTATTACCCAATCACTCGTACTTCAGAAGGTCAGGAGGCCTTGTTACTCTCAATAATAATGAAGACAGACTATCAGCAGAAAATGGCTGTCAGAAACACAGGAAACTCAAAGAAAACTACCAGGCCTAGATGACAGGCCTCTATGAAGATTATGCCACCTGAGCAGAGCACAGAAACCTCACTTTAAAAACATAGAAAGAACACTCACAAAGAGAACATACAAGTCTCAATATGAAAAAGCAGTTTACAATTTAGTAATTAAATAAAAATCAATTATACTAATGCACACTATTACAGTTCCTAGCTGTAGCCACTAAATGAAAGTTTTAAACAGATCAAGGAGCAAACAGACTCTAGAGAATGATTTTAACTGTAAACAGACAATTATAGTAATGCACACTATTACAGTTCCTAGCTGTAGAACACAGAAACCTCAAAAAAAATAAAAAATGCACAAAAAGCTTGGATAGAGCACTCACAAACAGAAAATAAACTCTCAGTATGAAAAAGCAGTTTACAGTTAAGTAATTCAGTAAACATGCAATTAGAGTAATAAAACAGTATCTAGCAATGAAAAATACAGTTAAAACAGTATAAAACAGAAGATAAATGCAGTGAAGCAATAAAAAAAGCTTTATAACAGTGCAAAGTGTAGTAGATCAACTGTATAGCACAATTATAAGCATTTCAAAAGTGCAGTTCAGTGAAATAAGTGTAAAAAATAACTTATCCTGCTCTTGGAATCTTAAGGAATTTCCATTTAGTTTCAGTAATGAAATACAATACACAGCCTGATAAATACAAGCACAACAATTTCAAGACACACTGTTTATATACCAGTAAGGATGGAAGAGTTAAAAGATCAAATTACTACTCAGCCCCTTCTATTACCCAATCACTCATACTACAGAAGGTCAGGAGACCTTGTTACTCTGAATAATAATGAAGACAGACTATCAGCAGAAAATGGCTGCCAGAAACACAGGAAACTCAAAGAAAACTACCAGGCCTAGACAACAGGCCTCTATCAAGATTATGCACCTGAGCAGAACACAGAAACCTCACTTTAAAAGCATAGAAAGAACACTCACAAAGGTAAAATACAAGTCTCAGTATGAAAAAGTAGTTTTCAATTTAGTAATTAAATAAAAATCAATTCTAGTAATGCACACTATTACAGTTCCTAGCTGTAGCCACTAAATGAAAGTTTTAAACAGATCAAGGAGCAAGCAGATTCTAGAGAATGCTTTAACTGTAAACAGACAATTATAGTAATGCACACTATTACAATTCTTAGCTGTAGAACACAGAAACCTCAACAAAAAAAAATCAAAAATGCACAGAAAAGCTTGGATAGAGCACTCACAAACAGAAAATAAACTCTCAGTATGAAAAAGCAGTTTACAGTTAAGTAATTCAGTAAACATGCAATTAGAGTAATAAAACAGTATCTAGCAATGAAAAATACAGTTAAAACAGTATAAATCAGTACATAAATGCAGTGAAACAATAAAAAAGCTTTATAACAGTGCAAAATGTAGTAGATCAACTGTATAGCACAATTATAAGCATTTCAGAAGTGCAGTTCAGTGAAATAAGTGTAAGAAATAACTTATCCTGCTCTTGGAATCTTAAGGAATTTCCGCTTAGTTTCAGTAATGAAATACAATCCACAGCCTGATAAATACAAGCACAACATTTTCAAGACACAGGGTTTATATACCAGTAAGGATGGAAGAGTTAGAAGTTCAAATTACTACTCAGCCCCTGATATTACCCAATCACTCGTACTACAGAAGGTCAGGAGGCCTTGTTACTCTCAATAATAATGAAGACAGACTATCAGCAGAAAATGGCTGCCAGAAACACAGGAAACTCAAAGAAAACTACCAGGCTTAGACATCAGGCCTCTATGAAGATTATGCCACCTGAGCAGAGCACAGAAACCTCACTTTAAAAACATAGAAAGAACACTCACAAAGAGAACATACAAGTCTCAGTATGAAAAAGCAGTTTACAATTTAGTAATTAAATAAAAATCAATTATAGTAATGCACACTATTACAATTCCTAGCTGTAGCCACTAAATGAAAGTTTTAAACAGATCAAGGAGCAAACAGACTCTAGAGAATGATTTTAATTGTAAACAGACAATTATAGTAATGCACACTATTACAGTTCCTAGCTGTAGAACACAGAAACCTCACAAAAATAAAAAATGCACAGAAAATCATGGACAGAGCACTCACAAACAGAAAATAAACTCTCAATATGAAAAAGCAGTTTACAGTTAAGTAATTCAGTAAACATGCAATTAGAGTAATAAAACAGTATCTAGCAATGAAAAATACAGTTAAAACAGTATAAAACAGAAGATAAATGCAGTGAAGCAATAAAAAAGCTTTATAACAGTGCAAAGTATAGTAGATCAACTGTATAGCACAATTATAAGCATTTCAAAAGTGCAGTTAAGTGAAATAAGTGTAAGAAATAACTTATCCTGCTCTTGGAATCTTAAGGAATTTCCATTTAGTTTCAGTAATGAAATACAATCCACAGCCTGATAAATACAAGCACAACAATTTCAAGACACATTGTTTATATACCAGTAAGGATGGAAAAGTTAAAAGATCAAATTGCTACTCAGCCCCTTCTATTACCCAATCACTCGCACTACAGAAGGTCAGGAGACCTTGTTACTCTGAATAATAATGAAGACAGACTATCAGCAGAAAATGGCTGCCAGAAACACAGGAAACTCAAAGAAAACTACCAGGCCTAGACAACAGGCCTCTATCAAGATTATGCACCTGAGCAGAACACAGAAACCTCACTTTAAAAGCATAGAAAGAACACTCACAAAGGTAAAATACAAGTTTCAGTATGAAAAAGCAGTTTTCAATTTAGTAATTAAATAAAAATCAATTCTAGTAATGCACACTATTACAGTTCCTAGCTGTAGCCACTAAATGAAAGTTTTAAACAGATCAAGGAGCAAGCAGACTCTAGAGAATGCTTTAACTGTAAACAGACAATTATAGTAATGCACACTATTACAATTCTTAGCTGTAGAACACAGGAACCTCAACAAAAAAAAATCAAAAATGCACAGAAAAGCTTGGATAGAGCACTGGCAAACAGAAAATAAACTCTCAGTATGAAAAAGCAGTTTACAGTTAAGTAATTCAGTAACCATGCAATTAGAGTAATACAACAGTATCTAGCAATGAAAAATACAGTTAAAACAGTATAAATCAGTACATAAATGCAGTGAAACAATAAAAAAAGCTTTATAACAGTGCAAAATGTAGTAGATCAACTGTATAGCACAATTATAAGCATTTCAGAAGTGCAGTTCAGTGAAATAAGTGTAAGAAATAACTTATCCTGCTCTTGGAATCTTAAGGAATTTCCGCTTAGTTTCAGTAATGAAATACCATCCACAGCATGATAAATACAAGCACAACATTTTCAAGACACAGGGTTTATATACCAGAAAGGATGGAAGAGTTAGAAGTTCAAATTACTACTCAGCCCCTGCTGTTACCCAATCACTCGTACTACAGAAGGTCAGGAGGCCTAGTTACTCTGAATAATAATGAAGGCAGACTATCAGCAGAAAATGGCTGCCAGAAACACAGGAAACTCAAACAAAACTACCAGGCCTAGACAACAGGCCTCTATCAATATTATATGCCACCTGAGCAGAACACATTAACCTCACTTTAAAAGCATAGAAAGAACACTCACAAAGAGAAAATGCAAGTCTCAGTATGAAAAAGCAGTTTACAATTTAGTAATTAAATAAAAATGCAATTATAGTAATGTACACTATTACAGTTTCTAGCTGTAGCCACTAAATGAAAGTTTTAAACAGATCAAGGAGCAAGCAGACTCTAGAGAATACTTTTAACTGTAAACAGACAATTGTAGTAATGCACACTATTACAGTTCCTAGCTGTAGAACACAGAAACCTCAAAAAAATAAAAAATGCACAGAAAAGCTCAGATAGAGCACTCACAAACAGAAAATAAACTCTCAGTATGAAAAAGCAGTTTACAGTTAAGTAATTCAGTAAACATGCAATTAGAGTAATGAAACAGTATCTAGCAATGAAAAATGCAGTTAAAACAGTATAAAACAGTACATAAATGCAGTGAAACAATAAAAAAACTTTCTAACAATGGAAAATGTAGTAGATCAACTGTATAGCACAATTATAAGCATTTCAGAAGTGCAGTTCAGTGAAATAAGTATAAGAATATGTATATATGTGTATATACAGATATACATATGTGTGTGTGTGTGTGTGTTTGTGTGTGTGTATGTGTGTGTGTGAGTGATTGACCGCAGACACTTAAAATTTATGGCTGTGGCCATTTTTGCCTTCATCCCAATCTTACTTTAGAGGGATACACAAAAGGTGACTTTCTCTTGTTTTGTGGTTTGTGTGGTAGGGAGGTAGGCATTATTCCTAGATATGTTTTCTGTATCCTTGCAAGCATTTGTCTTTTCAATTTTTTTGTGATGTTCTAGTTTGTCAAACGCAATTTATTTTTTCCTTGCAAGGAAAAATAAGTATTTCTTTCCTTATTCATATTTTTTGTTTATGTCATCACTGAATCTAAAGGTTAGAAAAAAACTTTTAAAATAATGCTCAAACTATCTATAACCTATTGGCTTTTCCAGGTTAATTCAATAATTTATTCACATTTAATACCATATACTCTTTGCCAGTTAGGGTACACTGAAAAGATGCTGTAAAAACAATATTGAAGGCTGAATTTTTTCTGTAGTCATGGTTTATTTCAAACCAGTACTTGATGAAAAGTTTGTTAAAAAAACTCTAAAATGCATATAGAACATCTAGAAGTCCATGGATTCTGGGGGCTTAATTGCCTCCAGTCTCCTGACTTAATTCAGTTATTTCTTCCACATTTATTATAGTGCAGTACATTCTTGGACATGTAGGGCATGTCAAAAGGATGCAGGAAAAAATGAAAAGTAAGGGAAAAATCTGAAAAATATAGAAAAAAGTAATAAAGTAATCTACATGGTGTTGTGGGCAGCTGGGGGATATTATATTGCCTAAGGTGCTATTTCAGTTAAGGTTTGCCCTGCTTCTCCCACCAACCCTGAGCTAAACTGCCTTCCCAGTCCAAGAGTGTTAGCTATTTATTTTTATCATTTGTGGTATAGTCCATAGGCCTTTGGACTGGTGCATACACATTTTAGCCATGACTTGGTAGAGAAGAGTAGGTGTAAATATTACATAGACTGTTACAGCTATGACTTGGTCCACAAGGGCAAGCATAACTTTGGCATATAAATATATGGAGAATTTTATATTGCCAATTGACCTACATGTTTTTAAGGGATGGGGGATTTGGACAAGGACAGAACTTAAAATCTCTACATAAGCTTCTTTTATATTTTATTTTTATTTTATTTTGACATTTGTTGACTGGATATGTCTGACTGAGCATGTGCCCTTTTTCAGCAGAGGCCCAGGAGCAAAAGCTCCACAGAAAAAAATTGTTAAATTGGTAGTAACATAAAGTACAAAAAATTCAAATACATGACAGACACTGAGTACAGGAGTAACTAAATATATATAAAACTTCTCAAAGTAGAGTACACAAACAATCAGTATGCATGTAATTTACATAAAGAGGTATTGGAGAAATGTAGTAGTAACCACATAAAAATGTCTATATACAGTACACAATAAATCAATCTGCAAGGCCTGAGGAAAAGAAGAAAGGGAATAATATACAACTGAGTAAAGAGTAGATGAAGTAGGTACAAGTATGAAAAGAGAACCTAGGATAGATAGAATATTTGCCTATGGCACTGAGGAGGATGTAGTTACAGATGTGCATGTGGTTAGGAGACTCAAGGTAACTGAGAGCATCCACTAATTTGCTTAAGTACATGGGTGAGGGGGTGAGAGTAATAGACATGTGAAGTGGAGGAGGGGTGGGAATTGAGCGAGATAGGGCATTAGGGGGAAAGATGATGGGATGTAAGAGAGGGAGACAATATAGTAAATTATTAGGGGAACAGTGAGAGATGAGGGAGATGATGAGAGAAGTTATGTTGGGTTTTGGCAGGAGCAGAGCCATGAGTTAAGTAGATTCTCTTGTAATGCCTTTTTGAAGTTGAGGGTATTAGATATAGTTCTGATAGAGGAAGTTTGTTCCAAGCCAAGGCAACGGAGTAGTTGTATAGATTTTGGCCAATTGATTTTTTGGGCTTATAGATTTCCAAGAGAAACTGGCCAGAGCTCTGGAGAGTGTGATTGGGAGTATAGAAGGTGATGAGGGATGAGATATCAGGGCAGGAGGTAGGTTTGTTAATAATGGAGTGAGTAAGGAGCAGTTGAGCTAGGAGCTGGTGTGGGAGTTCAAGCCAGTTTAGGGATTTGAGTTCAAGGAAATGGTCTAAATTATAGGGTGATTTGCTGAAAACCTAGTGACTTTATTATAAGAGAGTTCAAGTTTAGACTTTAGTGAGGATTGTAGGTTGGTTAAGATAGGAAAAGCATAAAGTATAGTAGGAAGAAGATAGGAGTAGGTAAGGGAAAGTCGAGAGTCCTTAGTGAGGCATTTTTATTTCTATAGAGTAAGACAAGTTTTTGGTGATTTTTGTATGCAATTTTGAACATGCAGTTAAATGTTTGGTTGGTCGTCAATAATAACACCTAAGAGTTTGGTATGAGATTCTACATTTATTATTGTGATGTCATGGGATGAGATAGTGAAAGAAGATTTGAGATGAGAGAGAAATTTTGGGAGAAATAGAATAAGTTTAGTTTTTTGGGGGGATTGCATACAAGTTGATTGTCAGTTAGCCACCTGTCAATGGAGTTGAATGAGTTTTGGGTTATAGTGAGGAGGTGTGAGAAATTATCTGAAATGGAGATTATAGTTGAGTCATCTGCACATTGTATAAGGGAGGAGTGTAAACAGGCAGTATGAAGGCAGTTAGTGAAGATGTTAAATAGTGTGGTCCAAGGATGGAACCTTGAGGTACTCCAGTATTGACAGGAAAGAAGTGGGAGAAGGATGAAAACCACTTGATGGACTGATGTCTGTTGGTATGATAACTTGACAATGATTTGAGTGTAGGATTGGAGAGACCAAGTTCAGACATTATAGTTAGGGGCTTGGAATGATAGACAGTATCAAAGGCTTTGGATAGGTCAAGAAAAAGTTAAGATACTAGTTTATTGTTGTCTCTGGCTCGACAGATAGTGTGTGTGTGTGAAAGACATTAGAGGAGAAGTAGTGCTGTGGTTAGGGTGGAAGCCATGTTGGGTAGGAGCGAGAAGTTTTTCCTAAAGAAGGTAATCAAGATGCTATTTGTGAACACATTTTGAGTATTTAGGGAGGGAGACAGGATGGCTCTGGGCCTGTAATTTCAGAGGTCAGTAGAGTGTCCTTTCAGAACAGGTATAGATAGTGTAAAATAGTTTCTAGATAGATGGGACTGTAGATCCTTGGATAGAGCTGTTGATAAGAAAAGAGATGGGGTAGGCAATAGAGCTAGCAGAAAGCTTTAGGAAGAGAGGTGGTAGATTGTCTGCTGAGGGAGAGTAGGGTTTCAGTTTGTTTAGTAATGATTTGATGCAGGCAGTCGGGACAGGTAGGTTTACTATCTGAGGGAGAGCAAGGAGGAGAGCGATTCGAACTGTGATTACTCTGGGTTAGTTATATGTAGCTATAGTCAGTCTGAGTCCCTGTGACTAAGCAAAGGGACCCATCATGACTTCCTGATACCATTCTTCAGCATCTGATACATAGAGCCTGCCTAGGTATATAGCTCAGTCAAAGACTAACATAATGAATTTGTTATACTGACTAGCCAGTTCAGTCATTAGATCATTAAGTCCAGTCATAAATATGTTTTGGGGATCTTCAAGGGTAACACAAATTAGTCCAGCTGTGTACTCTAAATTTAGAAGGATTGGTTCAAGTCATTCCATTCATAAATGCATCAAGAATAATGCTAGGAGAATAAAACAAAATGGCAGTTGTACTGAATAAATGACTGTATAAGGAGCTCATAAATAAAATTAATGGTATCTGATGACTCTGCCTGCATTTATTCTTCCATTTCTATGTGGTTCCCTTTAATTTCTGATACCTATCTTTTTATGTAACATTTCCGTTTTCATTATTTTAATATGTATGAATTACTGACACCATGACAAGTACTTTAAAGTGTTGTGCTAGATATCAACTCTGATGTTGTTTCATCCAGGAGTTTGTCTCTTCTCAAACTCCATATGCATCAGTTTCCTGAGGTCTGTGAGGGTGAGAACCCCTAAAATAGGAGGGGCTGGTGAAAAATCTGAAACCAAGAACAATGATTCCAAACCAAGGAGTGAAAAGGTCACACAGACAAACCTTTTAGTCTTCACTGTGGAGTGAAGGCACATGACATCTGAATGTAGCTAAAACATTGGTATGTCCTTGAGGGGTCATATGCATATATCCCATGGGCCTCCACTACAGGAGGCTTAAGATGTTACACAGTGAAGACTAAAATTGTTATAAAAATGTCTTTGGGTTCACCCTGCAATGAGCATCATACTTTGGGAAATCTGAAATGAATGCTCTATTAGTATTTTGCAATGGACTTTGATATCACACATAAGGCCTTTAGAGAGTATAGCTCAGTCTGGCTCCACTTTCCTTCCTTGCTCAGTTGCTCTAACACTTGTCACTTTGTGGCCTTGCTATGCAAATCTCCTTTGGAATTAATGCTGAAATTTGCAAGCCTGAACTTTATAAGTGCTTATAAGGTGCCGACTGCTTTTGGAGCTTGATGACATTTTCACATATCTCAATAACAATTAGACAGATCATTTTGGTCTCAAATGGCTGTAAAACCAACTGGATTTGTTCTTGTTTTATCTTAACATTGCTGGTTTATTTCAGTGATACACAATGTAATGATTACAATTTAAAAAGTCAGTGGTTGGATACTAGTGTTTTTGCATATGCTGGGTTTTAGATGCTATTTTGGGTGACCTACCTACTGTATCAAAGTTACTCAGCAGGATGATTCAAACATCTGTTGTGATGTTTTGATGTTGTGTTCTAGATTTTGCTGGATGGCAGAGCTCTGAGTCAGTGCTGGGTGGAAAGGAGTGTTCTTTCTGTGTTCATCCTTTCTTAATCACGGCCTTAAGCAGGTTTATCAGATACCTCAACAACTATGCACCATATTCAGTGAAAACATGTATTACCTAAGCAGTGTAGATTCAAAATTAAATACTGGCATGCGTCATTCCCAGCTATCACTTGCACAACATCGAAGAAGCATGATACTCTATGTAGTTAATAGTTAACTAGTAGTTTATTTTCACAGTGGAACTACTGGCTCCTGTCTGGAAGTGTATTTATTGTACTTTTGGAGACTATAGGTTCATAGGTTGGTACTGGGCTATCTGCCCCAAGGCATATATTAGCCCAGCCACATTGTGCGGTATTCACTGCCCCTTTAGTAGTTCCCTAGACCCTTGTACTAGCAGCTAGTACCCTTGGCCCCTATCTAGTAGTGCTGTAGGTGTGATCCCCGGTGTGAACTTTCTGTTACCCATCCACTATCAGATTCTACTTCCTTTGTGTTGTTATCAGCTTTGCAAGCATTCTGTTCGCATACCTCTCCTATACTGTACAATAAAGCAATAACCTCACATGCAGAACGGATTAAATTTTTTCATCAATAAAATGTGTTGGCTAGGTCAAGATATGCTGTATATACTGCAAAACCAGTATGCATTCCTTTGATGAGCTTTTCAAAGAAAAATTAATCAGGTTAAAGAAGGAGAACTTTCCTTGAACAAAACAGAGATTTACAGTGTGCAGATTAATGAAGTCTGAGATAATACAATGCATGGATTTACGTATGAGACTAGTGAGATTGATGAGTCTATAGTTACCTGGTTCTCTGGTGGGGGAACCCTCATGTAATGATATTACAATGACTGTTTTCTAGGCTTCAAGAATGTAACCAGTGAAAGGCTTAGTTAGGGATTCAGTTTGGCCAGAAATGGTACTGATAATCAGGCAACTTGGCATGTTATCCAGGCCCAGGGATGAGGTGTTCTTAATTCTTCGTTGGGATGAGCAGGCTTCTTCCATGGTCATTAAAAGAGGGAGGTAGAACTCTGGAATCTTTGGAATAGCTATAATTGTGTAGAGTAAAATTTGAAATAAACTTGTCTTGTAGGAGAGTAGTTATTTCCTTAGGGTCAGAGTGAGCAATATTATTAGGAATATTGTTGTATGTTAGTTCTTAACATCCCCGACATAAAGTTAAAAAATATTTGTAGTTACTGTTGGTTTTAGAAGATATTTTAATGGTTCCCTTAAGCTCCTTACTTCAGATAGTGGATACTGGTAGTATGGATTCTCACTAGTGACCCACAGCTGAAGGCTGCTCCTAGAGTTTTGAGTACCCCAGAGTTATTCTGTGGCGTGATGTAGAGAGAAAACATGGTGACAGAATTGGAAGGATCCAGTAACATCCTTATTATTATTATTATTATTACTGTTATTGTTATTATTATTATTCATAACAACAGTAATAACAATAATAATATTAACTTCATTTACTGCATAAAGATGTGTTACTTTTCCATATCCATGAAAGTGTTAGTGGCAGTTGCAGAAAGCATGCCAGTATCCCTAGTGGAATAGCTGATACTGGGGGACCGCTAAACCAGATTGCTGTTACTATGTGTGGGGATAGGGGAATAGTAAAAAAAGTATCTAAGATGGAGTTTTTTGTTTTTAAATAGGGGAAAAACAGTTATATTATATACCAACCAGTATCTGATTTGTGAGATTTGCTAGCTTAACATTATTATATAATATCAGTGAATGGACATTGATGAATTACCTATGCACTTTTGCTTATTTTTGGTGCAATGCTTTTTTTGCTTACCAAAGAGCATACATTTTCTTTATTTCAGTCAAGAGTAATGACAGACAATTTATCCGTCAATGGTCCAGAAATGAAGATGACAGTGATAAAACTGGGCACCCTAGTGTCTCTGCAGTGGGAGTACATACTGATGTGGATGGAAATGTACAGCAGATGAGAGTGAAAAGGTTAGCAGAGTATAATTTATTTTTACTTACTTATGAATGTATGTTTGCACAATCATACAGCTGCTTGTTCAGGCAGCCATTTGTGACATGCTTGGTTTTGCTGCTACCTATAGAAATCAGCAATGTTATCCTACTTCATTCTGGTCGCTAAGCATGTTGCAGGAAGATGGTGCAGCACTGGTTGCTTTCCTTGCTTCCAGCACAAGGCCAGGATTCAGTTCTACACTCCACTTGTTTGTACTCCTTCACTATACAAAAACAGGTCAGGTGATGCTATGCTGCTTTTGAAGATGGTATATGAAATGGGTTCATAGGTAATTACTAGGCATGCATCTCAGGAGACCATTAAGGAGCTTAGCCCAAATTCACAATTGCCCAAACGCACTGCCTGATTCAATGACTTGCTCAACGTCACACATTAGACAAGGGAAGGTGAAAAGATTCAAACCCTGCAACCTTGGCAAAGGAAGCAGTTCTTTAACAACTACGAGCTTTAGTCCTATGCAATAACTGCCAGACTAGGTCTACAATTTTTTGAATTTTCTGAATCTTACTTTACTGTTACTGTCTGCACTTTTTTGATATTCCCTGTCCATTCTGCTTTATAATAGTATACTGTGTTAATATTTATGGAGTAGAATATTAATGTTTGGTCTTACCAGCAATACTTCCCTGCAGGTGACCCTTCTGTACTTTCAGAATCAATTTTTGACCACAATTGGTCACGAAGATGGTACCCATCTTCTTCCCTTTGCACATTATGTTGTCACTTAATATAAGCAGATGCTTGCTGCTGGAAAGATACGTTTTCTAAATGTTGGAAGGAGATGGAAAAGGCATAATTTCCAGGTCAACTGAAAATATAGCATTGGTTGTTAAGTAAAAATACAGATGGCTCAGATCCCACCTGGATCACATATTCCAGATGTTTACAGAAAATGTTGCAGTAATCAAGCAAACACTATATTTCCAAATGAAATGCATTGTTACCTGCCTGATATGTTAACAAATGTATTTGTGAAAGTACCACAACAGAGCATCTAAAATCAAGATGTATCAGTTTTAGGTTCTAACACAGACATTTTACTAGGGCAGTGTAAATCAGCTATAAGTACCTACACACACATATCTGGAAGCATAGAGTCCCATTAATTATAAAGTGCTTACCTCACAACTCCATGGTCTGTGTTCACTTCTGATCTATCATTAATGTCCATTAATAGTACAGGAACAGTCCTGGGATAACTTTTCTGTTTCCCATCAAGAGATCCAAGTTGTGCTTGAATGTGGACAGGGATGATCTTTGTTTTATGTGTATGTGGCGTCCATCTCAGAGCAGTGGTATCCTCTGAGTGATATACCTTCCCCTCCAAACCATTGTGTTGATGTTGCAGAAGAGGTTTACACCCCTAGACGGTTACCTATTATATTCTCGAAAGCCGACAATGTCGAATATGACATTGTCATCATGAAAATCGGGAAAGTGCAGAACGTCGAACGGGTAAACGGAAATCTCCTTTAGATTTTCTTTTTTTTTTAATTTATTTTTTATGAACATTCTAAATTTTAATGGTTCAATCATTAAAGGTCTACCTTTAGTGATTCGAACCATTAAACTTTCGATGTTCTAATATAGACCCTCCCCCCAGTCTGAGTATTTCTGATTGCCATTTGACTTGCTGATGTGCAGTAAACCCATCAGTACTGGGTCAGTGGATGTCTTGTATGCCAGAATACAGTTCACCTCTTAGCAGTCTGTAGGATGCCAAGTATAGTGACAGGGCATTGAACTGGTCCATGCAGGGCATATTGTTTAGGCCTTGTATCCTTTCAGTAAAGTATCTCTGCGGGCATTCTAGTTGTTACATATATCTGGACAGGTACATGCTAATGGGGCATTATACTTAATGATATGCCTAATGAGAGCTGACTAAGTGGAGACAATGACATCCCTAGATCTAGACACAATTCTTTATTTTTAAGTTGTGCAATATGGAAAGACTTTTTTGTGACAATGTACACATGTTGGTTGAAAGTTAGGTCACTGTCCACATAAGTTCCCATACCAAACAACTGAGTCAACTCTTAGTGGCATATTGTCAGTGTGGTAAATAATGCCAGGTAGATGACTTCCTAAAGCTTATGATAATGGCATTTATTTTCAGTCCATGATACTGGCACCAGTTATTTATTTGGGATAAATCTTCTAGTAAAATGGCTAAGTCATTTGGGGATTCAATGATTGCTCCTAGCTTGCAATCATCTACAAAATTAGTTAGACAGAGATCTTTAGTATTGGCTTTTACTTCAGGGAAGTAGATGCCAAACAAGAGAGGTCTCAGCAGATAACCCTGGGGGACTCCACTGGTGATTGGTCTCTTTGTCCGCTATTTTGATTTCCTGTGTCCTATCTGTGATCCAGTTGGCAATCCAGAGGGTGACATAGGGTTTTATTCCCAGTTTATTTAGTTTGTATACTATACTTGAGTGGGGGACTATGTCAAAAGCATTGGCCATTTGAGGTTGCTATGTCGTACTGTTTTACCTTCATCCATTGCTTTGGTGACCTTTTCAAGAAAGTCCATCAGGTTGAGTAAGCATGACCTGCCCTTGAATAATCCAAACTGAGACAGACTGAGTGTTTGGAGATACCCTATGTCTTTTCAGATTAGTTCCATGAAAAATCTTTCCATGGCTTTGCATATGAAGCTGGGCAGACTTACATGTATGTGATTGCCTGGGTATATGGAAGGTCCTCCCTTATCCAGGGAAATGACTCTAGGTTTTGTACCATTTGCTTGGTATAAAACCTGTACAGAGACTGAGGTTAAACAATTTTGTTGGGGAGGAATGGCTAAATTGTGTTTCATGCTATTTAAGATGCATCCAGGTATATTGCAGGATCCATTCATGCTGTGTTTTTAGCTTTGATAGAGCTTTTAGGACTTGGTAATAGTCTAAGGCATGCCAGTTTCAAGTATATCTTGATGCACAGGTGTGGGAAGAGGGGAAGGGATAAAGTTAGACTTGAATTTATCAACCAGTAGGTTCACTATATCTTCAGCCTCAGTCTAGGTAACATTGTTCACAATCAGGTAAGTGTGTTGCTGCATTGTGCTTCTGAGATTATGAACATAACTAAAAAAGACATTGTGATTGTCTTTGACTTGGGTAGTTATTTTAGCCTCAAACTTGGCTTTGGCAGATTTCAGGGATGGCTTGTGGTACATCGGATTGCTGGGCTGTAGCCTTCTCAACTTTCTCAAAAAAAAACAAACAAAAAAAGTTTAGTTATTCAATTTTACACACTAGCAGCAGTTCGAACTGCAAGCTAGTGTGTAAAGTCAAATTGCTGTTCTATGTGGAACTTGGAGCAGCGCATATGTGTGCTCGAGTTCCGCTTTAAAAAAATAGTACCTTTTTTGTTTAAAACAGTCTAGACTGGGAAGACTGCAGGCATTAATGAAGATCCCCAGAAGTCATTGTGGTTTTAACTGCAGGAAATAGGAAGCTGATGGGACTGTGAAGTCAGAAGCCTGTCATGTAATCTAATTACGTGAGGTGGCTGCTGATTAGTCCTGTTACTCTTGCATTCTCTTCCTGCAATTTACTGTAAGGAGGAGAGCAAGAGAGCAGAGAGGCAGTGATTGGATTAGAGTTTAAGGTTAAGTTCTCATTTTTTTTTCTGGCAGGCCTAACCAGCATTTTTTCCTGGCAGGGTCAACCAGATATAGGGAGGCAATGTGTTTTGGGGACTGATTGATGATTTTCTTTTTTAACATAATACACTGGCAGGATCAACCAGTTGCTAGTTATCTGTGTGTTTTGGGGGTTGTTATTTTTTTTTAAATATAATATCCTGGCAGGTGGCAAAGAAATACTAAATATGCAGTATGTTTTGGGGTGCAGTTTGTGGATTACATTTTTTAACCTAATATCTTTTTGCAGTATTAGTCAATACATTAGGCTGGTTTGTCAATGTTTTGTTGTTGAAACAAACTCTACTCTTGTATATGAGTGAACTGAAGTAAAATCATATGCAATTTCATGGCTATGTGATGTGAAAGAAATATAGTAATGTAACTGTAGTATTTTATTTTCATTATTTTAAACTTTGTAGGCTTAAAGCAGATTCTCTGGGTAGGCAGTTGGGATAGGGGCAATGCCTATATGCAAATAGAATGACTGCAGCTCTGGCTTGCTTTACAAGAGTAATGTGCATTTGAGTGAAGCAAGAGTGACCACAAGCTCCGAATTTTGAGTATTGTTTATTTGAAAAAAAGAATACTTACTTTAATGACAGTGTTGTCTTTTTTGTTGTTGTTTTATTTTTGTTTTTAACTGCGCAAGATCAAATCAGATACTGTGGGTGGGGTAGGCAATGGAGATTGAGGCTATGTGTGAAAGAAACAACTAGCTCTGCTGTGTACTGTTGTTGTAATTTCCAGCTTTGTAAAATTGTAATACTTTTCTGTCCATACTTTAAGAAGAATGTAAAATAATTAGCAAGAGTAATTCTCAATATATGTTATTTCATATCTGTTGATGTATATACTGAATGTTTGTTTAAAAATGTTTGGAATATGTTGGAGCTTTTCTCCCTGGAGATATGATGAAAAGTTTTTTTTTTTTAACTAAAGCCAGTTGCAGAAACCTGAGTAAACAAAAGTAAAATAATTTACCTCTAAACTGTACAGATTTTTGCAGAATATCCAAATTTTTGCCTCATATTTTTGGTCTGTTTCTCAAAAAATTGTGATTTTTTTGTCAAATTATTTAGGATTGAATTCAGAAAATAGACAGACATTTAGACTTCATTCCCCTTCACAAAATGCATGCTAATGCAAAATCTGTTATTCTGTCAATTTTTAAGTCTGTAAGTGCAGTATTTAAAAATTGTCCCTATTTTTGGGTCTTTGAGCCCCCCCTCCATTATTTATGGCTTTGTCCAGATTTCTTGTTGTGAGAGGTTGAGAGATATGAAAATAAATAAAATAAAATGTGTATTTGGCTGGCACACACAAGCTGTGATAATGTTTCTGTCAACAAAATGATAGTAATGCAAGTATGCAACCCAACTGTTATTATTTCTACCTTAATCTTGACAAGGTAAAAAGCAGCTACTTTAGTTAGGTAGTTGGGGGTGTTGGCCCCAGCCCTTTTTAGTCGGCCTCACCCATTCAGTTGGCCCCCTTTGATTTGAAGTCACTAGCCACCACTGGTGGAATTTGTTATGCTCCTGAGTTATTTGTTTATTTCAGTGATGAGGGCTGTATCATTCTAGGAATTACTCTGCTTACTTTTTGTCAAAATGTTCTTCCTTTTATTGTAAAGCTTGTTGATATTATGGTTCTACCATGTAGGTTTGTTTTTTGGGGTTAGCTCTGTGCTTGTTCCTACAGGGTACAACTGCATCTCTGCAGCTGTTTACATGCTGGTATAGTATGGTGGCATACATTTCTGTGTCTTCAGTGGAGTTAACTGGGTTTAGTTGGGATTTGAAGCTTGCCAGTGTATCACTTAGGAACTAGTAGTTTGTCTTAGACAAATTTCTAAATGTACCTTGGGTGGAAGGGATCTCTGTTTTCAATTTTACTTTGAAGGAGATAGCTTTATGGTCAGACCTAACAAGTGACAAAAGATACACAAACGGTAGTGCAAGAAGCTCCATATTAGTAAGGACAAGATCCAAGATGCTGTTCCTCCTAGTGGGTACTCTTGACTAATTGTTTCCAAGCACTTGCATTGAAGGAATCTCTGTGCTTGTCACTAGTCATAGTATAAATTTCCCAGCTTATTGCTGGATAGTTTAGAGCACCTAGGAAAATGGTATTAAGTTTAATACTAAGTGTTCAAGCTGCTGTAGATAGGCACTGTGGCTTTCTTGGGTCATATATGGAGTTCTATTGATAACTAATAAATGATAAAGGAACTTTCTGATGGTTGTGGACATGAAGAAGCTCTAGTGCATCATGCTACTTTACCAGCCTTGATGAGAGTCTTTTCTGGTTAAAGACTGAGACACCCCCACCTTTTTTCCCTTTTGTGCAATAGCTGGTATAAATTTGTGGAAGGTGCTCTCTTAAACCATATACAGATAAAGCCATGTACGTTTTAATCCATGTACAGATAAAAATAGACTTCCGTCTCTCAAGAGGCATTTTCCTTTATTTGTTTTATGTGCACATACCTTTGTGTGGGATTTAGACACTGTGCTGCCATGAAGTCTCTCCTTGGTGAGGATATTGCTATTGTTTGAAAGAAAATATATTAAGCATTCCTACAGAAGCTAGAAAAGTAATTATTCTTAAGTATAAGCATGTTTATGCATACAGTTATCCAGATAAACTCTATGAAAATATGAATGAATGTACATTTGTGTGGCTATTTATTTATTTAAGTATTTTTGTAGCCAATTGAATCTAGTTTGTTTATGTGAGAGTGTGATGTAATTATATTTGAGATAGGCATACACACACTAAAAAAAATTGTAAATGGTTTCTAAAGAATTTCACTTCAGTAAATTGAATTATAATGTAATGAATCTCAGTTCCATGAATACAATGACAGAAAAAAATAGTCAGTCCTTGAGAAGCCATGAAGAGTTATATATCCTGAGCTGGTAAGATTCTATATGTCTGTCATGCAATGAACCTCCAGAGGGAGCCAAATCCTCAGAGGAAAATGGAATGATGTTTAGAGATAGCTTCATAGGTTCATTGGAGGTTACTAGGCTAATGGCCCTAGAGCCTTTACAAGCCTATCCATGTTAATCACAAGTATTCCCATTTGTTATTTCTGGGTACTTCACAGAATGAATTTATGAATAGAGTGGGTCTGTGATCAACACCGGCTACCCCTGTCCATGAGGGACATGGGTGCCACCCCAGGGGTGAATTTGTAATCTCCCATCCAATTATCTAGGTTGTGTCAGTGATTAGCTCTGTTTTACATAACAGGAAGCTTATTCCAGAAAAGTAGCAGTCTCTGGTAGACATATCTGTCTCTCCAGTATGTTCTATTAATGACACAAGCTAGGTTGAGATCTCTAGAGCAAGTGACTCTTGTGCCACTTGACTTGTGGATGTGCAGCATTTCCATTAGGGAAGGGTTGGAGAGTGCCCTATCCGACAGGCACAAGTCACCTCTCAGCAACCTATAATATAGACAGTAAAGTGACAGGGCTTTCAGCCTGTCCCTGTAGGTCATGGCTTGGAGTCCCTGCATTTTCTTAGTGAGATACCTGTGAGGTCTCTCTAGCTGCTGCCGCTGTCTGATGAGGTACATGCATAAGGATTCATTATACCCTACTTAGCGGTCTGATGAGGGTCAAATACAGTGGAGTTATAACATCCCTTGACGTGGATGCTATGCCTTTGCTTATGAGGTGCTCTACATAGAAGGTTTTCCTTACCACTGTGGAAACTTGGTGGTCAAAGTTCAGATTGCTATCAACCTGTGTTCCCAAGTCTGTCACCACAGGGATGGAACTCAGGGGGTGTTATCAATATTGTAATTTTCAGAGAATTCTGTTTTGTCAAAGGGAATAATAATGCATTTTTTTGCATTTAGTTTTAGACCATGGCTTTGGCACCAATCATTTGTTTGTGTTAGTCCTTCTTGTAATATGTTGACATCATTAGGGGACTCAGTGATTGCTCCCAGTTTGCAATTATCAGCAAACTTGGTGAGCCAAAGGCCATCTACTTTGGCCTGGACTTCTGAGATATAGATGCCAAACAGTAAGGGGCCCAGCACAGACCCTGTGGTATTCCACTGGTGACAGGTCTACTGTTGGAGTTGGAGTCACCGATTTTGATAGAGTAGGTTCTGTCAGTGAGTCAATTGGCTACCCATCTAGTAATGTAAGGGTTAATACCTATCTGGGAGAGTTTCTCAATAATGCCTATTCATTTGTTCAGAGCTTCCTTGTGCCTGGCTTGGACACCTGTGACTGTAAGACTCGGATTGCTTCTAAAACCATCTAGACCTACAAAGCTGATATAAGTATATTTTTTGCATTTGCACTAACCGTTTCAATGATATTTAATACTTCTGTGCTGCAGTTATTTATTTTGCTGAATTTATCACTGTTTCTCAGCCTGCACTTGTTAAAGAAACTCTGTTTGTTACTGTACCAGTATTAGGTTGTTTTAACAGTATTCTGAAAAAGCTGTTCTGAATTTGCCAAATATTTCTAAGTTTTGCAAAGCTTTCATGTGTTGTGAACATTTCTTAGAGTTAATGAACTTATTTCCAAGGATTCCAAGGATTCCTGATATTGCAGGAATTCTTAAATATGTTCTAAGCATTTGTTACTGCACTTCAGCTCAACACCAGTTTGTTTTACATTGGGAGGCTTCTTTTGCACTCTGGTGGGAGCAGAGAGCTAAATTAAAAACATCCAAGGTGGGAACTACTGGTTGATAGCTTATTATGCTTTTATCTGATTGGCCTGAGGTTTAACTTTCATCCTGCTGGTATAAAAACTTTACATTTTTGTAAGAGTGTGCTCATTTATTTCCCTGTACTTGCATATAAGCAAACTTCTCCAGTTTAAAATCCTCTATAGGAAATGCTCTCCATAGTCTCCCACTGTTCACAGCTGCTTGAAGAGCTGCCAGTTTCTGCAGAGGCTGGTACCACTGCAGGTCATCTAACAGTATACTACTAAGCACTTTCACTTTGACCTTTAAGTGACTCTCGCTTACTCCTTCTCATCTAGAAATCGTGTTTCTTGCCTTACATAGCATAGGCTAGATTCAGACCTGCTGAATCTAGACTGTTTGGTATCATTGTGCTCTTAAACCAGCCATCTTACATTGTGGGAGAAATGTGTAGCTCAGGACCCATCTGAATTGGGGATTGCTGGAGAAGTACAGCTGACAGCTTGCATGGTACTACATGTCAGCCCATTTGATGCTTCAGTGGAAGCAGACCCAGGTGATGTGTGGAACAACAGCTTTTGCAGTGCCAAACTGCTGCCAGGTGCTTAACTAGCTCATGAATGACATTCATAGCCAATGAACTGCAGGCAATTAGTCACATGATCATAATTTAGGTGTACAGCTGATATCTTACATGGCCCTACAAGTCAACCCATATAATGCTTCAGTGGAAGCAGACCCCTGTGGAACAGCAGCTTATGCAGAGCCAAACTGCTGCCAGCTGTTTAACTAGCTCATGAATGACATTCCTGAGACCATAGACTTTCTGGCACAATTACAATATGTTGACATTTTAACTTAAAAACTGCTGAATGAGGTAATGACTACAGTATGCCCCGGATGCTTACACCACAGACAAACATCATGAAGCATCCTGTTAAATCTGTAGTTAATTCCCTGCCATGACAATCCCTGTGAGCATATGCAATAATGCTGCTCACCTCCAAAACATGGACTTGCTTTGCAGGACATTACCTTTGCAACATTCAAGTCATTTGTATCAGTGACCATTGTGCAATGGTACTGTTAAAATGATAAATTACTGTTAAAATGATGCTACTATAGGCACGGTACATAAAGGAAACTATGCCCAATAATCAGCATCCATTAGGGACCCAGTCAAACGACCAGAATTCGACAAACACCATCTTGTAGCTCCCACCACTAGTGTGCTCCTAATGTGGCCTGTATAGCATTTGGTATTTAAGATGGTCTAAAAAAAAGAAATGGACCCACGTTACATGAGGATAGCTTCACTAGAATGTTTTTCAGACAGTGAGCTAAATATAGAATCTGAGACCACATGATGTAGATTCTGGACAACAATACAGGCTAGAGGAACAGATTCCATTGAAGGTTTATATGTGTATATATATATATATATGGCCGGAACCATATATACACACACACACACACACACACATTAATATATATATATATATATATATATATATATATATATATATATATATATATATATATACATATACTATTTACTTTGAGGTAGATTTATATATGTAAATAGCATAATAATTATGTATTTGAATTCTGCATTTCTTGGCAATAATTCAGTAAGAAAATACTTTACTATAATTTTAATTTTTTTTTTCATTTTGTCATTTGAAGTACAAGGTCAAAACATTTTTCTAAGTGTAAAGTAAGCATACACTGTTGCAAAACTAAAACAAGTCTGTTCCTGTTTTACTCTATGGTCTCCTAGGAATTTCATTAGGAATAATTTGTTATTTCAGATAATTTCATTATGACATGCATTGCATACTGTACAGCCTAAAAGCTCTTCTGTAATTTGCACTGACATTCCTGGCCATTATAACCCACCATGAGTTCTTTCATAACACTTTACAATTCTAAATGGGAGACATATTTTTGCCAGCATTCCTTTCCTTGGATGATGAAGCACAATTATTTAATTGGCTTTAAATATCGAACTCTGCAGGAAGCTTATTTTGTCTTTAAAAGGTAATTGTATCATTATATATTCCCTTGCAACATACTTCTGTTCTGATCAGCCATTCACTGTCATAACTTGAAGCACTCTCATCGTTGGATTATTCTCCAGATACTGCTGGAACTTTAAGCTACACCCAGTCATAGGCAAGTGCAAAACTGTAAGAATCATGGGAATCATATGATGTTCAAGGCTATTGATTCTGTGACCATTACACCTTGCCAGTTCCAACCGTAGACCGTGCTTCCCTTCTTTTTTCTTTTTAAACAATTTTATTAGAAGTGCTGTTGAAATACAATCAACATATAAAGAATGAACCATTTTAAATTGTGTGAAAAAATAATCATATACAGAATTAAACAAATTTAACTATATACAAAATTGTTCACCATAATATCAGCTGAAATAGTTTCTGTATATACAATATTTACTATTAAATTAAATTATTTTTGTAAGAGTTCATAAACTTTGTTCCAACTACTATAAGTAGAAGTATTCCTAGAACATCTATACTTGAGGGTCAGTTTTTCCAAAGAACAAATTTCATTAAGTAGATTTTTAAATTTTTGTAATGATAGAGAGGATTGTGATTTCCAATTCCTCGTAATTATTTTTCTGGCTATAGATAATATAGACCAAATCAAATGGTAATTGGATGTTTTTATAGAAGCTGGTACCGGAGTGTTTAATAATATCAAAGATTTAGATAAATTAAAGTTATCTGTAAATATTGCTTGCATAATATCATTTATATCTTCCCAAAATTTGTTTTAATTCAGTACAGTCAAAGAACATATGAGACCAATCTGCATTCAATTGCTTATTACATCTCCAGCAATTTGCATATATTTTTAAATTTTACTCATTATTAAAGGAGTAATAAAAGATCTATTCAAATATTTCCACGTAAATATTTTCCATTTGAGTGAGGAAATAGTTAAACTTGATGATTTTAATATATTAGTTTTATCTCTATCCATAGGAAGTTGGCCATTAATGGAATAGAAAGAATTCCAATAACTGTCAGGGAAAACATCTAAGTCAGACTTTATAGCCTTATATATATATATATATATATATATATATATATATATATATATATATATATATATATATATAATTTGTTAGTATTTGGAGAGATAATTTGAATTGATAAAATTATATAATGTATTAAATTGGGTATTACGTTCTTTGTTGTTGAAGACATTAATTCAATATTACTTAGAGTAAACTTCCTTCCTTCTTGCAAATTTAACCAAAGAAGGGAATCAAATTCAAATTCAGTATTGAGAGAATTAATTGATTTCAATTAATTGTTAGACATCATTTGGCACCAAAAAGTAAATTTTTTCTTCTGAAAAGTGAACATTTTTATAGAATTAGAAGTAAAAAGAATTCCTTGTGTGTAGACTATGGGAAAAAGAAGAAATGACCAGTCTTTATATATATTAAGTATGACATTTTTAAAGGATTTCAATGAGTGTTAAATAATTACTTTTACATTTTTGAGAAGAGAAAACAGAGAACTGATCTCTCAAAATCCAAATAGAGGGGTTATTTATAAATGATAATTTTTGTGAATTAATGTTATTTAATATGTCCACCATTAAAATTTCTATTAATTTTCTTCCATTTGGCTTCATATTTAACATCTATTAAAAGATATATCATTTTAATCATGGATGAGATTGAGTAAAATTCTAAATTTGGCATAGCTATGCCCTCAATATCCCAATTTTTCATATGATTTGTTAATGCAATTCTGGGTTCATTTGGGTACCATAAAAATTTATGAAACATTACGTTTATTGTTTTTATTATCTAATTAGGGGGTGGTAAAGAAATAGATTGAATAATATACGTATTTTAGGAAGTAATATAATTTTAATAATAGTGAGTTTTTCATCCATGGAAAAAAATAATTTTATTCAGTCTTGAAGATTAAACTGCTTTGGTCCAATTAAGAGAATCTGTGTCTTATTATTGTTAATGTTTAGACCTGATTTTATTTGAAAGAGATTCATGTTTCTAAAAAGAGCTTGCATAGATGATTTTTCATCAGCAAGGGTTAAAATATCATCGGCAAACATTTGTATTTTAGAAGATAACTTAGAATTTAAGTTATAACCTACTATATCATTATCCCATCTGATTAAATTTGCCCATGGTTCCATAATTAAAGTGAATAATAAGGGGGATAGGGGCATCCTTGTTTAGTGCCCTTAATTATGGGTATGCTTTGAGAAATATTAGTGCCTATTTTAATGTACACTAGACTACCTTTATAAAGCTGAGAAATTAGATTTATAAAGTTATGGGAGAAGTTTAGTTCTTGAAAAAGGGTGAATAAATAGTCCCAATTAACTGAATCAAATGCACAGTTAATTTCTAAACTAATTAATGTTAGATTTTTATTTAAATGTTTGACCGACTCAATTGAAATTAATGTTCTTTTAATGTTATCATAATTCCTATTTACTATAAATCCTGTTTGATCTTCGTCTATCAAATTTGGTAAAATATATTTTAATCTTTCTGCATATATGGACATGAACATTTTGTAATCTATATTAAGTAAAGAAATGGGTCTATATGCAGAACATTTGGTGGGGGGTCTTTATTAGGTTTAAGTATGGGAGTAATAAAAGTATATTTCCAAGAGGGTGGGATTTTATTACATTTTTTGGAGATATTGAAAACTTCATGTAGTAAATTTAAAGCTTTATTAGGTAATATTTTATATATTTCTGGTATAATGCCATCATTACCTGGGGCTGTATTAAGTTTTAATTTGTTAATTTGTGTCCGAATGTCTTTAAGAGATATAGGTTTGTTAATAGTATTTTATGTTCTATAGATAATCTTTTGTCACTATATTTATTAACAAAGGCTCTAATATCTTCCTTTGGATCAGTAGTATTAGAGTTTTGATTAATATTATTAAAAAACTCCCTAAATTCAGATAAAATGTTATACAAGTTTGAGACCATCTTTTTTTTTGGGGGGGGGAGATATTTCACTGATGTGGTTAATTTTGTTTAGTCTTTTGGTTTTGTTTACTAGCAACTTTAATGATTTAGGATTTGTTGTGAAGTTTTTTAGTTTAAACTTTTCTAGAATTATTTTTGTTTTATGATTTAGAATTTCTAAATATTTACTATTTAAATAATTTGTTTCTTTTTGTTTGTCAGCTATATATTTTCCTTTGTTTTGATTAAGCTTTAAATTATCTAATTTAAGTTGTATATCACTAAGTTTTTTGTCCCATAATTTCCTTTTATTTTGATACCAACTCATAATTTTCCCATATAAATATGCTTTTAAAGCATCCCAAATATATATTTTTGATATGTTATTGGTGTTATTAAGCTTTATAAAGTTTTGAATTTCTAATGATATAAACTCTTTAAATTCTTTTAATTTTGTAATGTAAGCAGGTATTCTTTTGATTTGAATACTATATTTATTATTAATGAGTATATCAAAAGTTATAGAATTATGATTAGAAAGAGGACAAGCTATTACTATTGCTTTGATTAGGGAATCTGTTAAATCTTTAGAAACCAAAACTCTATCTATTCTAGAGTGTGAGTTATGCCTATGAGAATAAAAGGTATAAAATACTGAATTTGGGTCAGAAAAATTAGTAATCTCGTTTAGAAGACTAGATCAATAAAATCCTTTAACTTTTTTGCAGAAGCTGAAATTTACCTTTTACCTTTATTAGTAGAGTCTTTAAACTCAAGAATACAGTTAAAATCTTCTGCTAGTATTATGTTTCCTTTTGCCAAATGAACAATTTGGTCCAAATGTTGTCTAACTGTATTAATTCCTATACCTGGAATCCAGTATGTGTTGACTAAAGTATATACATTTTTTATTTAATTCTATAATTATAGCACAAAACATTATTTTATTATCCTTGTAAACGTCAATTATTTTAGGCAAGGGTATTGAATTATTCCAAATAATATCCACTCCTCTCTTCTTTTGAGAGTGTTCTGAGCTAGCCAAAACAGAATGGGATTTATTATTAAGTTTAGATATATCTATAGATAATAAGTGGGTTTCTTGTAGAAATATTAGTTGTGATTTATGAAGCTTAAGGTATTTAAATACATTTTTTCTCTTACTTGGATTTTTCAGACCATTGATGTTGATTCATATACCTTTTTTACTGACATCTTAGAATAAGTTATATGTACAAGATATTGACCATCGAGTTATATAATTATAATAACTGATAGTAATACTATATGATATTTTCCAGTTGGACGGAACAAAATTACTAATCAGATAATTTTGAATACATTTTCTATTCATATTAATGATGAACATTAATAAAACAATTAAAAAACTTTTGTTATAACCAAACTTTAAAACAATATTTACAACCCAGTCGCTTCTGGAGTTTAAAACTCCCAATTTAGGTGACATACTATCACCTAAATTAATCCTCAAACTAGTAGCAACATCTAACCAGCCCCCGTCTTAATAAATGATGTTAATCTTCAAACAGAGAATATTTTATCTTCCTATTACTATTTTATATGAGTAAAGATAGAACACAATTTCTAATACATCTATTATATTTTAAAAACTCTAGTTATCAATGAGAATAAGATGTTATGGAAAATCTAATTAATTACTAACCACATAGTAAATACATTTTAAACAATAATAAAAAAAAATATATATATATATATATATATATATATATATATATATATATATATATACATTCCTTTAGACTAAACATATTTATAACTTTTAGCTATCTTTTGCTACATTTTTATTCCATTTCTAGTTATTATTTCAAGTTATTGAAGTATATGACATTACATAGCTTTTTTATTCTTTCTAAATTGTATTTAATTTAAAAAGTATGTGAGAAAAGAAATTCTTAATAAAATGTAAAACTGTCACATATATTCCAGATAATGCAAAGATTAATTAATCATAACAATTTGCTATATTTGAATGTCAAGAGATGAATTTAAATAATCTTCACAAAATAAAATATTTGCATACCATGTGCCAAGCTAAGTATCTCTGAGTTTATAGTCCCAAAAGATTCTGAGTAATTCCAACTGAAGTATCTTAATTTATTGTTACTGTTGTCAGATGATGCAGGAATCCGTATGTAAAGACTTTAATTAAATATCTCTGCATTTATTCATTGCAAAGTTCTTTCTTCAGTTCCAATGTTAGTAAAGGAATATTAGATTTACTTTAACATTTTTATTAACATTACAATTTAATCAGAATGCTAAGGTTTATTAATCTGGAATGACAAATAATACATAAAAGTAACTGTGGTAGTTTTACATGCTTTCCAATTAGAAACAAATGTATTTAGGTGAGATCCAAAAGTTCCCACCTGTGACTAGCTAATGCCCAATTGACTAGGAAAATAACCTCTCTATCCCTATTGTATAATACTTGAAAAATGCATCAAAACCTAATACTTACTTTGGTTAAAGGCTCAGCAAACAGTACTTACTAAGCTAATAATGTGGTCACTATCATAAAAGTGTATGGTGCTATGCTGTGAATCTTAGTGTGTCTGAAAAAAGCACTCCTATCACTGTAGTAACTGATGTCTCTTAAGTGTACTTTTTTGTCAATATCCCATAAAGCAAAATCTGTTCTACGTAAAGGATATGCCTGTTCATGTAGTGATGTAAATAATCTAGTTACTACTGAATGTAAAATGTGCGTGGATTTCAAAGGTGTTAGTAATAATAAAGGAGATGAAATGTATTATCAAACAAACTACTTCTTAATATTTCCAGTGCCAAGTGTTTAACAGCCCCTTAAGTATCTTAATATTATCTATGTAACTATGCATCAATTCATATTTGAAATATGATAATTATTGTCCTAAATTTCTACCTATGATAAAGATGGAATTCTTAATTAGGCCCTGAAAAAAACTGATAACTAAGAGACGATACCAGTGATTTTGTGTGATCTCATTGATCTGAAAGTTATTTGATACATAAGTGATAATTAGTCCGGTATGAATGTATACCTCTATTTCATTCTTGCCCTAATATATGGGCAAATTTTCTCTATGAGAATAAGTAGCTGTGTTCCTAGATTCTGTAATGCTTATTTAAGTGGTACATTTTGGATTATTTTCTGCATAAACTCTGAGCTTTGGCCAGCTAAGACCTACATGCAATCAACTGGACATATAAGTGAATTTAAGTAAATCTTTATCTGCCCTTTTTTTCAAATAATACAGCATTTAAATTGATTTATTTGTGTTGCATTGAATACTATCTAGCTGGAAGCTGTGGCTCTGTTCTTTCAGTTAGTTCCCCACCCACCCTCCTTGCTTTTGTTTTGGTGTTGTTTTGATGTTAATCTTGGTGGCTTTGAAACTGCCCACCCCTCTTGTAAATTTGCATTTGGATACTCCTCTTGGGCCCATCTCATTTGCTCACTCAAAAAAAAAATCACTTTATTCATCTGCTTTTACTGTATTTGTGTTTCTTCCTACTTTATTACTTTATTTTGCTTTTGCGTCATCTTAAAAGTACTCAGTTGTATTTATTACTGCTTGCCGTAACTATCATTCTAAGCCTTTTGGTTTAAGGACTTGGGCTTCAGACCAGTTGTTTTACATTAAGAAGGTTTGTGGTCTGCACTGTTGTGGCAAGACAGATAGTTTACATCCTTCTAAGTTGGGAACTGCTGATTGAAGGCTCAGTGTCTGTTATTCTAAAAGTGTATTAGTTCTGGTTTAAGTACTTAGGCTTCAGGCCAGTTATTTTACATTAAGAAGGTTCGTGGTCTGCACTCTTGTGGGAGGAGAGGCTGGACTCTGCCCTTCTGAGCTGGGAATTTCTAGTTAAAGGCTTATAGTGCATGCATATTTTAACTGTTTCTTACTGAAATTGGTGCGCCTTGTTTGCTGTAGCATAGACTAGATCCAAGCCTGTTGAATCTAGCTTTGTTTGTATAACTTGAGCACTAATCCAGGCCTTCTTAAAAGTATTCAATTGTATTTATTACTGCTTGGTAGTAATCTGATTAAAGTGTAGCTATCATTCTAAGCCTTTTGGTTTAAGCACTTGGGCTTCAGACCAGTTGTTTTACATTAAGAAGGTTTATGGTCTGCACTGTTGTGGAAGGACAGGTAGCTTACATCCTTCTAAGTTGGGAACTGCTGAATAAAGGCTCCGTGTCTGTTATTCTAAAAGTGTATTAGTTCTGGTTTAAGCACTTGGGCTTCAGGCCAGTTATTTTACATTAAGAAGGTTCATGGTCTACACTCTTGTGGGAGGAGAGGCTGGACTCTGCCCTTCTGAGCTGGGAATTTCTGGTTAAAGGCTTATAGTGCCTAAATATTTGAACTGTTTCTTACTGAAATTGGTGTGCCTTGTTTTCTATAGCATAGACTAGATCCAGGCCTGCTGAATCTAGCTTTGTTTGTATAACTTGAACACTAATCCATTCTTTCTTTTTTGGAGAAGGTTCCCCTGCACCCCAGTGGCAGGAGTGTGCAGTTAGAACTTGTCTGATTGAAGACTACAGGAACAGGGCTCAGTTTTGAGATTTTTTTACTGGTTAATTGGGTAATTTGTTTAAAAGCCTTTTCTGATTGCTTGTAGTCATCTAAAGCTGTTTTAAGTGTATTTTTTTACAGTTTGTAGTCATTTAAAGCTGTTTTAAGTGTATTTTTTACTGTTTTTGTCCTATCTTTTTAAAAAAAATGTCCTTGTTTCCCACCTTTCTAAGCTAGTATAATCCAATTTTCAGGCTAGTGATGAATTCAGGGCTGTGTTACAATTTTCTGAGTTGCCCATACCTTACTTGGATAGAGGGAGGTTTCTCTCTTCACCTGTGAGAGAGGGAGCTTTGAGTAGCCATCTGTCCCTGGAGGAGTGGTTCCAGCCCAGACGTTAGTAGTTTATAGGCCATTTTGGGCTAAGTTCTATCTCTTTCATTTCCCTGCTGTAAAAACCATGTTTGCATGGTTTTGCACATCTGGGCAGCGCCAGTTAGCTAGGGCTAAATTTATCCCAGCTCAACCAAGTCTCCTCTTCAGTTTTTCCCTTGAAAATAGTCTAACTGTCAACCTAAGCACTTAAAAAGCATCCTACAGTCCAGCACTTGCTCAGACCTAATATCAAGCACTAATATACCCCAACACTTGATTGCTCAGCAGGACAAGGCTCATTATTCACCCCTCACCAACCAAGCGACTAAGCAGCTCACCCTACTATTCAGGCATGATCAAAGGGCAATTTCAGGTATGCTCTCCAGTCCAGCTGGTGAACCTGGGTATCCCGAGGCAATGTTACAACTGCCTCATGTACACAGACAACCCTCTCCTCCTACCACAAAACATTAACATATGCGGGAGATGCAATTATATACCTAAACTGGAGGCTAAGCTCTCTCCACCCAAGACTGGAACAGGCAGTCATGAGGAGAAGGTTAACACTTGCACCACACCTCCAGTCTCACATAGACATACTAAACCAGCGCTGGGAAAAAATATGCATAAATACACAAAATCATACTTGGAGGCTCTAAATAAAAACCTGCAAAAGCATCAGAGACCTCCAAAGCAGACACCCAAAAAACCTGCACCTCCCGTCACAAACCAGACAACACATAAAACACAAAATCAGTGTGCCACACAATCACAGCCCTTAAGGCAAAATAACATACCTAACACACTAGTAATAGGCGACTCTATAGTCAGGCATACCGATGTCCCACTCACTAGGCTGGACAAGGAGAAGGTTACTGTTAGCTGCCTGTCGGGAGCCAGAATCTGCCACATAACACAAGCACTCAGATCACTCCAGAACAAGTACAAATATGACTCTGACATTGTTCATGTTGTTGTGAATGACCTGAGACCTACCTCCCTGGACTACATGAAAAGAGACATGGAAGAGCTCACTGATCATGTAGCCCAGGCGGGTATGACCCTGACCCTGAGTAGCATCCTGCCCTCACCAAGAATGATACCGCAGTATAAACAAAAATTTGATCTATTTAAACAATTGACTAAGCTTTTGGTGTCATTCAAAGGGGATCCAGTGTCTGTCAGCCTGGGACGACATGCTCGACAAGCCTCATTGCTTTGCAAGAGACGGCTTGCACCTGTAACCCCTAGGCTTTCGAATACTGGCCAAGGCTCTTGCTGCCCCCATAGTGCCTTTTTTAAGCAAGGCTCAAAAGTCAAACCCAACTCCGTAAACAGCAAAAATAAAAAAATGAGGGTTATGCTATTCAACGCCAGGTGTTTAAATCTCAAAATGCACACGCTCGAAGCACTCCTCAGTATGGAGAATGTCAACATCTGTGCAGTAACTGAAACCTGGTTTAAAGCTCCACAGAACACCTCAGCACTACTGGGCTACAACTCATACCCCACATTTCGGCCACAGAACATGGACCAAAACACAAAAGGAGGGGGTGTATCCATATTCATCAAGAATACCTACACCTTCAGGTTAGTGGCGCAGCATGATACCTCCGAGATCATCCATGTGCAACTAACATCAGGCAAATCTGCAATGCAAATTGTGGCCTGCTACAGATCACCCTCCATGATCCAGGACCACCACTCCGCCGTTCTGGAGACACTGGAAAACATGAAGGTCCTACCGAACACCCTGATATTGGGTGATTTCAATTACCCCTCCGTTAACTGGGAAAACTACTCAAGTACAAACTCCCAGGTCCAGCGCTTCCTGGAATTTATCAACTCAAATGCCCTGGATCAGCTGGTAAACTCACCTACCAGAGGTGAAAACATATTGGACCTGGTCATCAGCAACATGGGCGACAGGTGTTCCACACCTGAGGTCAACCCGTCATGATTAAATCAGACCATAAACTAGTCACTCTGGATGTCCACACCACACCACCACCTCCAACCAAGGAAACCACAGTGAAAATATTTTCTATAGCAAACTTTACCTTACTTAAGACAGCCCCCACGCTAAAGGATAACAGTGTCCAAGATGCAGGAACCTTTACAAATGCACTCTATGAGCACCTACAAGGATGGATGGATCATGCCATCCCTAGCAAAACCAAGACTCACTCCCCTAAGAGAAGGAAACCAGTCTGGTGGACCCCTGCCATAAACAGGCTATACAATAGAAGGAGGAAACTAGTTCAGAAAAAAGCAAATCCCAAGAAGGAAAGACATCCCTGATCAGTATCAGTAAGAAACTAAGGTCCCTCATAAAATCCTCCAAGGCTAACTTCGAAAGAAAAATAGCCAAGGATTCTAAAGATAACCACAAAGCCTTCTTTAGCTATGTCAAGAATCTAAGTGGCAACTCACAGATATGCTTTGAGCTAGTGCAAAATAGCACAAAATGTACTGAACCCACTGATATTGCCAACATCCTGGAAGATAGATTCAGTGCAGACTTCACCCCTCTCTCACCCCCGAAAGGGCCCACAATAATACCTGAAAAGTCTAGTGTCCCAGAAATCACAGATGCGCAGGTGAAAACAGCCCTTTCAAAAGCCAAAAGCACAGCGTCAATGGGGCCAGATGGTGTCCCAGGCTGCGTCTTGCACGAACTACAGAACGAACTAACCCCCCAACTAAACACGCTGTTCAACCTCAGCCTCTCCACAGGCTACGTGCCCATAGAATGGCACACAGCAACAGTTATTCCGCTCCACAAAGGAGGGGCCACAACTGACCCTGGTAACTATCAGCCTGACTAAAAGCCTGACTAGCCTGGTCTGCAAGGCTATGGAGTGCATCATCATGGAACTCATTAACAAAGACTTTGGGAACCTCCAAACACTTGACCTGACCCAGTTCGGCTTTGTTAAGGGAAGATCATGCTGCTGGTTGACTTCTTCGAGACAGTCACCAAGACCATAGATGAGGGGAAGGTAGTTCACACAGCCTACCTTGACCTTGCCAAGGTTTTTGACACCATTCCCCACTCTGGAATTATACAAAAACTCACCAGCCTGAACATAAACCCCTATGTCACGAGATGGGTTGCCAACTGGCTTACAGACAGAACTCACAAGGTAAGAATAGCAGGCTCCAGGTCCAACTCTAAACCAGTTAATAAGTGGTGTCCCACAAGTCTTGGTCCTGGGACCCCTACTGTTTGGCATATACTTCTCAGAAGTACAGGAAAACAAAGGAGGACTATGGCTAACCAAGTTCGCCGATGACTGCAAACTGGGAGCCATAATTGACTCTCTGGCTGGCACAGGCATTCTCCAAAAGGGCCTTACTGAGATGGACACCTGGTGTCAAAGTCATGGGCTCAAGCTAAATGCCAAAAAATGCATAGTCATCCCATTTGGGAAAAATAAAACACCCACGAATTATCACATAAGTGGCAGCCTGCTTAATACAGAAGAGGTAATAAGAGATCTGGGGACCCAGGTAGATAGTAATCTCTCCTTTGACAATCATATTGCCAAAGTAGTTAGGAAATCCTTCTATGTGGCCCATCTAATTACGAAAGGGTTCGCATCTAGAAATAAAGAGGTTATAGTGCCCCTCTACTCGTCACTCATCAGACTCATCATAGAGTACAATGCCCCATTTGGGATGTACCTCACAAGACACTTCCAACAGCTGGAGAGACCACAAAGTACCTCACCAAGAGGATTACTGGCCTCAAACATATGTCCTATGCAGCTCGACTAGAAAAACTCCAGCTGTACTCACTAGCATATCGCTTACTCAGAGGTGATCTCTGCCTGACTTACAAAGCCATGTCCAACACAGAATTGATGGACATGCTCCACCTAAAGAAATCCAAGTCACTGCAAGCCACTCGCTCTAGTGAGCTAAACCTCGCCACAACAATAAATAGAACATGCTGGAGGGATAGATTTCTGTCACAGAGACTCCCGATGCTTTGGAACAAAATCCCTAACTACATTAGGCAGAGCCCCCCACTAACACTCTTCAAGAGAAACCTTGACGAGTGGATGGATAACAGAAAATACACCCCTGGGATTACTTCATTGGCTCTTCTTGACAGAGGCTCAGTTAATTAATCAATGGGGTGGCGAAAGCTGACACACTCTGGCTAGGCTTATAAATGCCCTCGGGCAGATAGCCTAGTACCTACCTATGAACCTATGAACCATGTGACTGTAACCTGCCATCAAAATATATATTCTACAATAATGAGAATTTATATGAAATTCTCTTCCTAATGCCCTCTGACAGCTCCCAATACTTTCCTTTTTTACCAACTAAAATTAAATTTTATATCAGCAAAGTAGATCCCTATATGCAGGATTTGTTGCCTTTCTTTGTTTCTTTGACTCATCCTACAATGAGCCATATTTTATTGATTTTTGCATACGGAGATATGTATTTAAAACCAAAAAACAAACAAAATGATAATAATATAAGAGAGATTTTATAAAGTTAGTGCCAAGTGTACATAAACCTTTTTGGAATTCAGAGTTAGCTTTAGCACGTTGCTGCAGGGTACTCAGCCACAAATGTGTATAGCATAACATACTGCTGTATCTGTAGCTGTGCAATGTGATGATGTTGCAATCCGTGGGAGATGTTTACGTTAAATCACCATGTGCCCATTTGTCTGGAACAACCCCCAAGAATTCTTCTACATATCAAGTGAATCATGAATTCACTCAGTTACATATATTAGCATGACAGTCCACAACACATCACTGTAGAGATCCAAAGTATCATATTCATCTACCATAATTAAGTAATATGGTGAACAAGGAGATGGAAGGAACCACACACCACCAAGGTTATACAGCTGTGCCTAATGGTACCAACAGCTGTAAAGAAAATGGGTTGGGATGTTAGGAAGCACCAGCCACAAAAGTTAATACCAATGTACCTTAAAGGCACCAAAGCCAATACTGGAATCAGGGGTAGGGAAAAATCCTAGCTGTCAGGAATACTATACTTTTGCCATAATGACATTTAAACTATTGCAGGAATCAGAGGTAGGGGGAAACAGTGTTTAAAGGGGAAACAGCATACATGCCTAATAACTTCCGTAATATGGTTGTTAAGATAGAAGAAAGCATTACCCACCAGGGAGTACTCTAAACTTTTGTGCCTTAAAGGCAGTTTTACTAGTACTGGGATTATGTGTTGGATATCCAACAGACAAAAAAGGGCAAAGAACTCAGTGACAGGAACAGAAACTGTAGTCTGTGTTTGTATGTGTGTGTGTAGTGTGTGCATACTTGTGTGCGCACAAGAGTATGCCTGTGTGCATGCGTGTGTGCGTGTGTGCACATGCATGCGTGTGTGCAAGTGTGTGTGCATGTGCGCTTACATGTGTGTGCCTGTTCCAATGTATACTTGCTTAAGTTGGAAAGAGACTGAGGGAAAGATACCTGTGTCTACACGATGTGGTAGCGGTTAACTACCATGATGTAGAGTACATCAATGAACTGAATGTCAGGGTAATAATCACACTCTATTGCATCACAATAAGTGCAATGCAGGTATGCCATATACATTATTTAGCAATCTGAACTTCTCATCACCTTAGAATAACCCTATAGAATTTACATAGAATGGAACTTATAGTGTAGTGACCAGTATTATTTATTTATTTTTTTATTTATTTAACATTTGTTGACCGGGAAAGTCCGACTAGGTTCCAGAGATCCTGTTTTCAGCAGAGGCCCGGGGAGAAATGCTCCAGACTAGGTATTATACCATATGTTAATGTGTTAGCCTGTCTATTACTGTTCCTTGTACATTACTCTTTACAATACATATAATATTTCTAATTAATGAACTTTCATAACTTCTCTTATAGTCTTTCTTATAATTATGTCAGGTCTGTAAAGGTATCGTAGTGTTCCATTTCTCTTGCTTACTTATAAAGTAATTACGATAGTTATCTTTTATAACTGTCTTGGGATCTTTTACATCCACCAGAATAACAACCTTTACACTCATATGAAAACTTAGTTTAACATGTCATAAAAGTTCTAGTTGGACAATAAAGGAACTATATTACAAGGGCTTATTGTATGTGTTCAAGTCAAATTATGTTCACAAGAAACATTTTCAAATTATTGAGAATCTTGTCAGTAACTTTTTTTAGTTAATGTTTTATATTCAATTTAGAAATGTATATTTTCTATTTAGACACTATTTCTTTAATTTCTTCTTTAACACTTTTGTTAATGAATCATTCGCTGTTTCCCAAGAATATCCCCTAGTTCAAATCAAGCAGATTACAGCATATTGTTTAAACATTCCATGGCTACGCAATTTCTTAAAGACCAGGGTCAAATGTCATTTTAAGATGTCGCTTGATGAGTCAAGACTGCTTCACGTACACTGGAACTGTTAGAAGCAATAAACATTTCCTCAAGCTGTTTTTCAAAAAAAAACTAAAGTAGGTTCTAGCGGGAAACTAACGGTGTGTTTTCACAGAGTTTGATTCTTTCAGACAGCTTGTTTGGCTCGAGACTCTGCCAGCGACTTACAACTTCAATTGCGTTGCTTCACACACTGCTAATAATCCATCCAAAACCACTCCAACAAAACACAACTGATCATCATTTAACTTTTAGTTATGTACTTACCATAACTTTGGATGTATGGGATCCATCTCACCTACATTCATGACAGATGGGTTATCCATCTATATACTAGCACGAAGTCTCATTGGCTGGGCTATACCCTATCCCAGGATGTACTACACCTGCTTCCCCAGATCTTGTTTGTTCGCTTTCATACACCCATGTAAACACAAAGACACTATAAGTCACTATAACCAACTAAAGTTCTTCAAGAAAGAACGCCAAGAAAAGTGACTACAGCTCCTCTAAATCCAAATGGCAGGGGAAGGAGATGGATCCCATACATCCAAAGTTATGGTAAGTACATAACTAAAAGATGTAATGGGATCCTATCTCGCTTATTCATCATGACAGATGGACAGCGCCCTAGCACCTACATCCCGGTGGCTCATTGGAACACACTCCTGAGAACCGTGGAACCAAAGGAAGCTCTGCCTCGAGAAACCACATCCAATTTGTAATGAGAAATAAAAGTGAGAAGTCCAGGTTGCCGCAGCACAAATATCATCAATGGATAACTTGGAGTGAAAAGCTACCGTAGCCATTGCCCTGGTAGAATGAGCCTTGACTGGAAAGGGAAGGTCTTTTGGCCTGTGAATAAACAAAAGTGATGCAATCTTTAATCCATTTTGATATGGAGGCTTTTGATACTGGTTGACCCAATTTGTTCGCTGCAAAGGAAACAAACAATTGATTTGATTGTTCTATCCAAATAAAACGTCCAATTGATGCGAGTTCTATGGTTTGTTGCAAACAGAAAGAAGAGGCCACCTTTGGAATAAATGCAGGGTTCAATTTCAATGAAACTCTATGTTTGTGAAAAATCAAATAGGGAGGATCAGAACAAAGAGCTTGAAGTTCTGAAACTCGCCTAGCAGATGTTATGGCTACTAAAAGGCTGTTTTCCAAGACAGAAATTTTAAATCAGAAGTAGCAGCTGGTTGAGAACCATATTCAAATCCCAAGGAGGAACATGATGAGATAAAGGAGGCCTAAGAAGCAAGCCCCCTTAAGGAACGCCTTTTAAAGTTTGTGAGACATCAATGAAGGTTCAAATGAAGCATGAAAATTAGAGTTTGCCGCTAGCTGAACCTTAATGGTAGAAACTGAAGAGCCGGACTGAAACAGGAAGGCCAGAAAATTCAGAACCTCCGATACTGGAGCAGTGAGAGGATCAATACCTCGTTCTTGAGCCCAGAAGGCAAACCTTTTCCATTTACTGGAATAAAGTTTGATGGTGGAAGGTTTATGGGAAGAAGACAGAATGTGGACCACATCCAGCGAGAGAGCATTATCTCGGACTAAGGATGGAAGTGGAGTAACCATGCTGCCAGCTTCAGGGACCTGAGAGACGGATGAAGCCGTCCTGACTGATGAGTCAACAGGTCTGGCACCGGATCCAGAAACCATGGACCTTCTATTGCATGCCTCTGTAGGAAAGGGAACCAAACTTGGGGCAATCAGAATCATCTCGCTCTCCATGTAAATGGCCTTCTGTATCACCCTCGGTAGGAGGGAACAGAGGGAAGGCGAGAGAAGACCGGAGGCCTAACTGTGAGTCAGGAACAGTGTGAAGAACTCTCTGCATTTTGCATTGTGGGGGCTGGCAAACAGATCGCAGCAAGGAAGACCCCATCTGTCGAAGATTTTCGCAGCTATACTCTGATTGAGGGACCACTGGGCAAGAGAATGGTCCTGCTTAATCTGTCCCAGTGCCAAAGTCTCATGGCTTCTCTGCATAGTGGGTAAGACCTGGTACCCTTGCTTGTTTATGTACCATACTACCGACATGTTGTCGGATAGGATGGCCCTGTGGGAGAGCGTGATGGAGAGCTTGAGTATCATCTCCAGGACATTGATATGTAAATGTGTTTCCTGGATCTGCCATGTGCCTTGGACCGACCTATCCAGGTAATGACCCCCCCACCCTACCTGGGAGGCGTCCGTGGTCACAGTGGCAACGGGACGTTGAGGAATAAATGATCGCCCTTGGTCGAGATTTGACTGTAGAAGCCACCAATGCAGATCTCGACGGCAACTTTCCGTTATTATGATTAAGTGGTTCAAGGGCAGTTCCTGATAAGACCATTGAACCAACAGTAGCCATTGTAGAATTCGCATGTGAAGTCTGGCCAAAGGAACTAGAAGTATAGTCGACGCCATCGAGCCCAACAGTTGTAGGATCTGATGGGCCGTGGCTCTTTGTAAGTGAAGGCAGGATTTGACTTGATCTTGTAAGATCTGAATTCTTGCTGATTCTTTTTGTGTCTAAGTAGAAGGCTGTAGTACAGATTTTTGCAAATTGAATGTGATCCCCAAAAAGCGGCCCAAGGTGAATGTGGCTCTGAGCGCTTGGAGAAGTAGATGCTCGGAGGTGGCTGTAAGGAGCCAGTCGTCTAGATAAGGAAACACCTAGAATCCCAGACTTCTCAGGTGAGAAGTTACCACTGCCAGACACTTGGTGAACACCCTGGGGGCTGTGGTGAGACCAAAGGGCAGTGCTCGAATTGAAATGACTGGCTCCGAGGCGGAGCGTAAATGTCTCCTGGACTCTTGAGCTATAGGAATATGATAGTAAGTGTCCTGGAGATCTATTGAGCACATCCATGCATCTTTTTCCAGCAAAGGAAGAATGGATTGAAGAGTGACCATTGAATTTGGACTTAAACGATTCAATGAACTGAGGTCCAATATGGGCCTGAAGTCCCCTGTCTTTTTTGCTACCAAAAATAATTTTGAGTAAGTTCCTGATCCGATCTGGTCGGTGGGGACAGGCTGGATGGCTCTTTTCTAGCAGCTTTGAAATTTCTAATGCTGCCTGATCCCGCTGACTGGGTGGCACGTCCGGGATTTCCGGGGTTTGTTGAAAGGGATGATATATCCTCCGGTATAATGCAGAGCACCCACTGATCGCTTGTTATGGATTCCTGCTTGTGGATGCGCCCGACTGGGAGTTGCACAGTCGGGCAACCACTCAGAACGCTGGTTGTATGAAGAACCACGAAAGGAATCCAGAGTTACGGGGCCTCTGCCACCTCTGGGGCGGCGTCTTCCAAAATCCCCCTGCCTCTGGAGGGGAATCACTGGGTGGAGTAGAGAAAGACTTTTGGGATTTTTAAACCACATCTTCCTCCTCTCCCAGCCTTGGGATAAGGCCTGGAAGGAGGAATAATAGGCCCCCACGGCAGTCAAAGTCTTGCCCTCCTGCTGTTAGTGTGTCCTTCACCTTGGGTCCAAACAAAGATGACCCATCAAAGGGGGCGTCAAAGGAAGACTTGAAGGCCTCCGTAACGAACACAAGCATAACCAGGCTTGTCTCCTAAGGGCAACGCTGTTCCGCTCTCCTCTACGCCCCCTCGGCATACGAGGATGAGCCTCATGGACGAGTTAACAATAGAACAAAGAGTAGTCATCTGTGTGCCAACAGTCGAGGCCAGTAGATTACCAACAAGGGAGTCATTTAGCTCTTTGAGAAGATCCCTTTGGAGCCTCGTAAAATGACATAAATAATTCAGCGACTGTAAGGTAAAGGCCGCTGAGGACAATCCATACTCCTAGAATCCTTATTAGGAGGATGAATGCTGTGTGGCAGAAGCCACCACCAAAGCATCTACCGTACACCCTTTGTGAGAAATTCTTTCTGGGGAGCTGACAAGAATTTGTTAGGCCTGAATCAGGGTGTTCCCACACCCTTCGAGAAGCCAAATCAAGGAGTTCATCGAAGGACGGAGACACCCAGGGAGGGGGAGGGCCCCAAAGGCCTTGAGGAAGACTGACTCCTCAGTTGAAGGGGTTTTGGCTTGCCAGTCACTCTCTGTCTCAGAATCTCCAAGATATCTGAGAAGGAGATATCATCCGAAGATGATTTGGGGACCCTTCAGCGTCATCGAGGTCAGTATCCGATGTAATAGACTCATCTTGGGAGTCGGTATCCTCAGGCCCTGGGGCCCCGCTGCCCTGGGGCTGCAATGCAACAGAGGCACCAGTCTCCAAATCTAGGGACGGTGAGGTAGAGTCTAGTTGAACCCTCAAAGGCCGGACCTCCAGAATCCAAGGAAGTCACTGGTCTAGAGGCCATGATGGCACTGGGAATTCCAGCAGCCGATGCTCCGAGAGGAAGACTAGGCACAAGCACCTAATCCCAAAGTATTCCCCTCGGGCCGCTGTGGAGGTTACCAAACCCTGAACCGGAGGACAGGGTAGGAAGCATGGTCGGGAGGCCTGATAGGGGTCTCTGCCCGTATGGCTCCACATTGCTCCAACAACTCAGAGGAGGTTGGAGGAGGAATCAAAAGTGTCAGCAAACTGTGCTGGAGCCGAGACCATTTTAGCAAACACTGGAGATTGGAAGAGCCTCTGTAAAACCCTATCCAGGTCTGAATCTGATAGTCTCGAGGATTTAGAGGAGGTAGACACTTGAGAAGATTTTCCTCTCGGCTCCGAGGGAGAAGGGGACTGGCTCCGAAACGGCTCCAATACTGTCGGCGCTGACTCCACCAACTCATGCACCACCATCGGCGCCGAGGAAGCCTTCTTGGAAGAGTCTGAGCTGCACACTTCCACCAGACAATGGAGCAAGTCAGTGGAGCCGAGGAAGAAGAGGTCAACAAGCAACAGGAGGATTCAAAGCTTCCTCAAAGGAGGGTTTAATAAGCCCTTTTAAAATAAGCTTGTTCTTACGTTCTTGAAGAACTCTAGCAGAAAAGGCATGACATACGCTTACAAGTCTCTTGTAAATGTTTCGGCCCCAAACAATAAAACACAAATAGAATGGCTGTCTGTTATGGACATTTTATAACTGCACCGAGTGCATTTTTTAAACCCTGACTTCTGTTCTTTAGACATAGTACAGGTATTACAAGAAATAGCGGTCACCACAAAAATTAAGCACCATAAGAAAAATAGCACCAACTGAAAAGCGCGAGACTCAGTAGAAATTTACCTCACAAAGAACTGACAAAAAATTACCAAGGCCAAAGCCCTCTAATTTAAACGGGCTTGGCCCGAAAGGACAAAGAACCACAAAGGAATTAAATTAATAGTAGAATAAAGCCTTTTAAACTAAAAATACACTAGGATAGGGCAAGGGCCCTCTAACTAAAAAAAGCCCCCCTTGCCAAAAAAAAGGAACAAGTACCAGACGACACTTAGCACTCAAACTTTCACAAATAGAATAAAGAAGCTGTTAAAACAGCTGTTTGGTTAATATCTGACAAAAACCCCAAGGTCAAAGACCAATAAAGGTAAAGATAAAACACTTAGCTCCAGCCAAGTCGAGACCACGTCCAGCTAGTAAAGCGGCAAACGAGATCTGGGGAAGCAGGTGTAGTGCATCCTGGGATAGGGTATAGCCCAGCCAATGAGAGACTTCCCATCTGTCATGAATGTAGGCGAGATAGGATCCCATTACATCCAGCATATTATTCCCAATATCAAAGTATTTAAACAAATACCATCAAATCAACAAATCCTTCCACTCTGCAAGAACAACTCATCACAAACTCACCTGTGTCTCCATCAGTCAACCGAGCTCATATATCAAAGTAAATTTATATCATCAGATACAAAGACATCCAAGAAACAAACACCATCACAGAGATAGGGACTTTAAAACACAACCTTATGCAACTGCTTTCCTCTCAAGTTTCATCAGCTTCACTACAGCAACACCAAGTCAGTAATCCAGCATATAAATAAATGATCCTCAAATCATCCACTGTATATGAAACAACATTCTCAAATTGATAGGAGTGACACAATGAGCCTCAACATAACATCCGCAGTCCAACAGATGAAAATCACATAGCGAAAACACAATAATACACTCTGTTAGAACTTTCAACTTCTAAGTATTTATAACCGATACTCTTCACGAATCTGAAGCATTTACAATGCAGCATTTATTAATTCCAGGTGAGCTATTTATAGCCAGTTAAAAAGATAATCAAAATAAGTTACTATTATAACCATTCTATTCATCAAGTACAGAGCAACATGTGCTTCCCTTCTTGAGGTAGATTATGCTAAGTATGCCCTGGGTGAATTTATGAATACCCATCCAATTATCCAGGTTCTGCTTGAATGAAGATAGTGTAATATACTGCTTCATACACAGGGAAAGTCTATTCCAGAAGTGAGGGAGTTACTGAGTAATGAATTTGTCTCCCCATCTTGTTTTATTGATCTGCTGAAGCAGGTTTACATCCCTTGTTTTGGTATTTGTGGGACAGTTTGATTTGTGGAAGTACAAGAATTTCTGGACTACTGGGTCCCTGATTGTTCAGAACACAAGGCATCATTTTCCTCTGAGGAGCCTATAAAGCACAGAAAAGAGGGACAGTGCATTTGAGTCTTTTTTGGTAGCTTAGAGATTTTAAGCCTGTGATCTTCTTTGTTAGAAACCTCTGGTCCTTCTGTTCGATATACCTCGTGAGGTACACACCGGGGGGAGGGAGGTGGCATTGTATTCTATAATTGGTCTGATCAGTACTGAACATAAGGGAACATTAATCCTTTCAAATCACAATGATATTTCCTTGGTGATCAGATGCACAAAATAGAAGGATTTCCTGACAGCTGTTGTTACATGATGGTCAAAGGAGAGGAAATATTTAACCCAAGATCTCAGGTATCTAACCACATTTTCATTTTGAAACCATCAGTTGTGACTCATAAGTGATAAAGAGATTGTCAATACAATTTGCTTGGGGATAGTTTGTTTACCAAATGTGACAGTGTTGCATTTTTTAGCACTGAATTTAAGGCCATTTTCAATACATCAGGCATTTTAAAGTGTATATTCCTGCTGGAGGGTTTCCATGTGAGAGGGTAGACTTCACACTGACTCCCATTTTGCAGTCATCCACAAGCTTGATTAGCCATAGGTCTTTTTTTTTGGACAATAAGTCAGATAAATAAAAACTGAACAAATGCAGTCCTAGCACTGAGTTCAGATGGACCCCTCTGGTTACCTTCATGCTCTCTGATGTTGCCCCTGCCATACGTACCATGTAGGTTCAGTCTTTTAGCCAGTTTGCTATTCTACCACATATGGATCCATTTGTAACCTGTTTAGATTATTAATTATACAAGCATGGGGTATAGTTTCACATGACTTGGCCAGAAAAATACAAGATGTGTGTACAGTGTGACTACTGCCAGTTGTTAGAGTTAACTTCTCAGAGAAGATAACCAGATTCATTAGACAAGCATTTACCTTTTACAAAACCATATTGCTGTGGATGTAGCCTGACGAGATTTTTAATGTTGATTTTAATAAATTTTGTTATAGCATACTCCATAGCCTTAGAATTGAGAGTCATCAGGTTGATGGGTCTGTAGTTTTCGGTGTCACTAGTAGGGCCACATTTCTGGACTGGCATCACCAGTGCTATGCATCATACTTCCAGGACTGAACGTTTAGTCAGGTTCAGGTTAAATAGGTTATGTAGGGGGTTTACAATGGCATGTTTGGTACTATTTATCTAACAGCCAGATAAATTATCTGGTCCCATGGAGAAAGTATTCTTAGTCTTGGACAGCACTTTCAGTTCTTTAGTGATGATGGGGGTTTTTAGAGCTATGGGATTATAGGGCTTTGGATAGTCATCTCAATAGTGAAATTTGCACTACATTTATTTATCTCAATTTAAGATTTTGGAAATGTCCGCCAGGTTTGAGTATGTTTTGTCATTTAGTATGAGTTCTGAATACTGAACAATCTGTAATTATTCTTAGCCTTAGATGCCAGTCTAAATTCATGAGCTGCCTTAGTAGTAGCAAGTAGATTTTTTTAAAAATTCTAGTCAAATTTATTACATTTTGCTTGACTTGAATTATGCAATTTACTTCCAGGTTTTTCTCTAAGTAAATCTTTCTTCTCTCTTAAATAGGAACACGTCATCAAATCCATTAAATGAGTATTTTTTATTTTACTTTTAATTCACAGTTAAGTCACACTTATTCTCATCCACATTGTCTGTGGTTTTGGTAGTGTCTTTTCTTTTTCAATTACATCTTAAATGCATTCTGTTATGCTCTGCTCCAACCAACAATACTTTCAAATAAACATAAGCGTTGAGCTTTTCATATTCTATAGTGTACAAAGCAGCTTATTTTCTGTCTAACTTCTCTTACATTCTACAAATGTTCTTGACCCATAAAAATGGTTTACCTTCTTGCAGACTAATTGTACCACTTCCATTCCAGCTTGATTCTAATTGTAATATGATCAACTTGTTCTCATCCAAATAACTGTCTAAGCACTAAAAAAAAACATTTCTTGGTCTGTCATCCAGTGCCATTGTATATCACACTCCAATAACTTTCATAATGGAAAACTCAGGAGAAAAGATGGATTACCAGCAAGCAATTTCATTGCCTATATACTCAGTCCGAGATTGCAGTATCTCAGGGAATTTCCATTAACTTGAGGTACAACGATTTCCGAGTTAGTGTATGTAAATAGGGTATGCAGGATGCAGTCTCTCATGCTGAAGTTTGCAGGGGTGAAACTCCTCTGAAAAAAATAATATTGTTTAATAGTTTAATGGTGACATTCTTTCTTTAATGTTTTAAGCCACCCATAACTGTCCATGTGTTTCAGTGCTGAACACTTTTATGCCTGTCATTTTTCATGTAGCCAATACACTCACATCTGACAAGTTCAGAATAAACATCTAAACATATTCCCAGGGATTCATTAACACTCATTTGCACTTTATGCTGAGCCTCCATAACTATTGCATGGTAGTGCAATGAGCAGCAGTGCTCAATGAATATGCACGCTGTTAAAGAAGCCTACATGTTTAATAACACCTATTCATGGCCAGCACAAGTATTAGTGGCCATGAAAAGGTGCACAGAAGCTCAAGCACACAAATGTAAGCAAAAGGTGTTAACTGCAGGAAAACCTAGTGAGTGAGAATCCTCAGACAGTATAATACAAGGCAAGGGCAAATATAATGAACAAATTAAGATACAGGGAAACTAAACAGAGAAACTGTACTTATATATAAGGGATTGATGCACAAACAAGAAGCAGGGAAGGTAAACAGGGAAACTGTAGTTATCCAATAAATGTGATTATTGCACAAAGAGAATTTTAGTCAGAAATAGTTATTCATATTGACTTACTGAAAGTAATCCTGTTCACTGTATTGGCCCATTTACACAGATAAAAATGGAAATTCTGTCAAATGATACTAGAGGGAAACAAAACAGCAGGTAACAAATGGAACTAACAGCTAACTCTCTAAATACTTAATCAAATATACAAATTTGTGCTTAGTCATCCTGGGCTTGGGTACTGCTCCTTGTAATTCTCCTTTTCCCTCTCACCTTCTGTTTTACACTGTTTAACTCATACAGTTAGCTATCTCTGGAAAGCTTCTTATCTTTTGCCATAGCCCAAGCTTACTGATTGTTTTTCCTCAACACTGTTACTTTGCAGATTCAGTAGATGGGTCCAACTCCATGCACCCTCACTATACTCTGGCTCACTCCGGTCCCCTAACCTACCCCCAATTCCCACATACCCCAACTACTCTATATTTAAAATATCCAAGCTCCACCCCTACACTTACAACCTATCTGTGCATCAAAGCAATCAGAATATAACCCAGTCTCAGTTGCCCTGCAATTAGCATCTCTGGCTCATTTACTTAAAGTGCTGCTACCCAACTTGTCCTTTTAGACGTTATAGTGCTGTAACTATAACTAATCTTGCCCAGTAACATTGTACAGTGCAATCTAATATCTTCAGAAAAATCTAACTTATGTATTATATAAAACAACTCTGACTCAAACCTTATTAGTATGACTTCTCAGCACTTTAGCACTCTTTACTAACTACCATACCTCCCACACAAATATAAATAGTATTCCTCCAAATCTATACTTACTACAGCAAGAGTTACCAAGTATATCAATCACCACAGCATTCACATTGTACCAGGAAACTTTGTTTTTCAGTTACAAGTACCTTATAGCTTAGCTATGTTAACATATGAAATACAGTAAAACTAAAGTACAAATGCATTTGGCTGCATACTTTCCTTAATAAAATTTCCACCCAGAAAATCTGTGGAAACATTCACCCAAACCCTGGCCCCACACAGCAGCAAAAGCCCCACACTAACATCCTAATATTAACTCAGCCATTCTCTTTTCCACTCCCATCCACAAATTCCAGCCTTCTCTTCCTAAATATCACCTTAGAATCATATGTAATAAAATCCAGGACACACATGTTTGTATTGCCACTTTCCCAGCCATAATCATAGCTACAGAAACATGACTGAAAAAAAGACATAAATGACAATGCAATTACCCCACCTGGTCTCAGTGTAATTAGACTTGGAAGGAAAAATAAGCAGGCAAGTGGAATAGCCATCCTTTACAAGAATTCCCTAAACATAACCACATACGCACAGGAGATACCACAGTTTAATAATGCAGAACTGCTTATATTATGTCAACCTCCCTCTACAAAGTGAGAATCAAACCCTTTACCTTGTGGAGGTAAACACTTTAGCCATTGTACTAGCCCTCAACTCCTTTCACATCTCATCATCAATAATAGGAAAATGATTTGTATAGTAGCTATATATATATATATATATATATATATATATATATATATATATATATATATATATCCCACCAGGTAAAAACCTTACCACTGTGTAAAATATCTTCTTCTAGATATCCCACCATATGCAACAATAAATAATAACATGGGTCTATATTACATTGACAAACGCTTAAATATTCGAATCTCTAAAGATCAACCTTTAGAGATCGAACAGTTAAGTGTTTGAAAATGTAATAAAACAAAACAAAACAAAAAAAGTAAAATTAAAGGGTTTTAGTAGGGGGGCAAGCCCCCCTGCACCCCCCCTACTTAAATATACCAACTCTGAGATCGCACTGCAGTCACTACAGTGCGGAAATGTGAAATTTCCCATTCCCTACACTGTAGCGTGATCTTGGAGTTGGTATATTTAAGTAGCAGCCACATGGGGGGTGCAGAGGTACTTGCTCCCCTGCTTACACACTTTAGTTTTTTTTTTTACTTTTATTTTATTTTTTTTTAATTTTTAAAGATATTCAAACACTTAACTGTTCGATCTCTAAAGGTCGACCTTTAGAGATTCGAACATTTAAGCGTTCATTTATCTAATATAGACCCTAATAATACTATAAGACCTAAATATAGACTGGCAGTTTATTAATAGTAACATCCATATGATTCCATATACCTGTATGGCTTTACACAGTTAATTACATCAGTTACTAGAGTCCACAAAAGTACTGGTTGGCAATCAACCTTAGACTGGATTCTTACTAACAGACCTAACAAAATTAGGGCAGCTCGTAGTCTTCCACTCAGCCTAAGTGACCATCAGCCTACTTCACTCTCAAAAGTTACAATATCCAAGATAAATATATAATTCACAACCAAGTTCATAACTCAAAAAACTTTACCAAACACACTTTTTATCAAATCCTTAACAATATAATTGGAAAATACTAAAATGTATGCCCTTAGACACTTATACTTCAATGAGATGTTCCTAAAAATTCTCAATAATCTTGCCCTAGTAAGTACTAAAAGGGTCAAATCCAATATTGTGTCATAGCTAACAAAAAAAACTAAGAAATTAATGTTACAGTGTGATAAAGCCTGGAAAGTGTGGCTCAAAAATAGAACACAAAATACATTTAAACTTTTCAGGAAACTAAGGAATAAGACAAAATACCAAATAAATCATGGCAAGCATATATGTTATAACATCCTCCAAAGTAAATGTCAAAAAACCCCAAAACTCTTCTGGTCATCCATAAACAAACTTTTACAAGCAGGCCAAATTACCACCCCCACCCCTACATCTAACCATAATACTGCTTCAATTACCACACAATTTAACAACTATTTTATACAGAATATATTGTCCTTCACAAATAATAATGCTTCCCCTACCCTCTCAGTACCAGCAGCCTCTGCTAAATATCCTCGGCTATTTGACTTCAGCCTAGTACTTACTTCCACCATTAAAAAACTCCTACATAAGCTAAAACCAACTACCCTTGCTGCTGACCAACTCCCCTCAGACTACTTAAAATGGACGCAGATGCAATTGCTTTTCCAGTCTTTGTGTTGGTAAATAGACCTGTATTAGAAAAATACATTCCTTCCATCTGGACAAAATCCATTATAATATGTTTACACAAAGGTGGCACATCTACAGAGTTTAGTAACTACAGGTTCATTGCAATCCTCTCCTCCCAGTCAAAGATACTTGAAAAAATGTATTCATGCTCAGCTTCTACATCACCTCAAATCAAATAATCTGCTTTTGAATACACACCATAGTTTCACACCTCACCACAGCACAACTACCATCCTCTTTCACTTCACCCCCCACAATATCCAAACTACAAGAAATCACCCAAATGTATTTCTCTTCAATCAAAACCTGGCTGAAAAATTCAAACTTAACCCCTATAAAACAAAATTGATGCTCTTCACCCTAAAATATTATGTCTGTCAAAAACAATCTTTCTTGGTTGCATCTGCAAGTAATACTAAAACTGAAGTAGTACCACAGATTAAATTACTGGGCATTGTAACAGATGACAAAAATTAAAAAGACCCACCAGAAACTTGGCTCCATTTATAGAGCAGAACAGTACCTTACAGATCCAGCCTCATCCTATTTTGCTTCAACCCTCTTATATGCCTCACCTATCCTTACAAACCTAATCTCTACACTAAAATCCAAACTAGCCTCCTCTTATAGCAAAGTGGCTAAATTTTCTTCCAGCATTGCATACGCTAAAATCCAAACTAGCCTCCTCTTATAGCAAAGTGGCTACATTTTCTTCTAGCATTGCACACTGACCTCACCACTGCCAAGCCTTAAAGAAACTAAACTGGCTAAGCTTAACAACTATATAACATACTCTCAGTTAGTTATGGCACACAAACTGATATATTTTCCTGAACAATGCCCTACATTAAAAAATATGTCATTGCCCTACACCCCCATGAGGGACCTTTGTTCTACTGATAAATTTCTACTAAGCACTACTAAAGCAAATAATTAATCAGGGGACTCACTGTACTCCTGTTACATTTCCAAGGTCTAGAACACCATCCCTACACAAGTAGAAGTGATTAACAAAAACCTAAGCAGTAAAATCCATCTCAAACAATACCATACCCAATCATGGTGAGGCTTATTTTCAGCACGAGGTTGAGACATCTAGAGAAGCACAAACTTCTTATTGCTTATCAATAACATTTAGCCTTCCTCTGATTGAATCTTTACACCCCAACAACTTCCCCTCTTGCACTTGAATCAATACATCCCTTTTCACATACCCCTCTTAAACAACACTTCTCATCTTGCTCTTTTTCTAACAGCCCCCATTCACTCCTCTACCCTCTCAAGCATTGCCTGCATACTTAAGTTAAACCTAGATGCACCAGTGTGAAACAGGCAGCCTAAATAGAATCAGCCCTATACCATGTTCCATGTAATATCCTATTAATACTATCCTACCATCCACTAATAATATCTTCCCTCCACCCCTACATAATTTTATAACTTATTTCATTATATCTCTTGGACTCTTTACAAAAATATGCAACACCAAAATCTCCCTTCCTACATAATTTTATAACATACTTCATTAAGTATCTTGAACTCCTTGTAAACATTTTTACCAAAATGTAAGAACACTAAACTTCTTTACAATACTGTTTTCCCTTCTGCAGTATCAGTCCATTTACTTCTGTAAGATTTTATAGCTGAAACAACAATATTAACTTATAATTGTTGATGTAAATACTTTACAGTATATACCTGTGTTGTAATTATGTTTGTTGCTTCATGAGAAATGCAACTGTTGTTTTTCTGAGAACTGTCTGAAATTCACTTGTTAACATAAATGTACTGTGGTGGAGTTTTTCTTTCTGGGCCTCTGCTGAAAATGGGCTCTGAGCAGTCAGACATTCACAGTTAACAAAGACAAATAAATAAATAAATGTAATACGTGTGTATCAAATTGGAGTCTGCATGTCCTGCCTGTGTTCATGTAGGTTTCCTCCAAGCGCTCTAATTTCCTCCCACATTCCAAAGACACGCAGTAGGTGGATTGGGCACTCTAAATTGGTCATAGATGTGAGTGTGTCTGTGTGCGAGTGTGTGGTGTGGAAGAACTATTGCAGCAGGCTAGTCAATCGGCAGTGTAAACCTTGGGTCTAGATGATTGTCACTGTTGAAGTGACACTCCGACCCCATGTGCAAAAATGGGAAAAGGGGTTGTGAATGGATATGTATCAAATGCTGATTTCAGAGAACAGTTAGGAGGACATTACACCCATTAGTGTATATTTGCATATACTGCAGTTATTGCTTATCAGATGTGCACACAGAAAGGTATCTGTCGTAATTGACAACATGCTGTATTTTGAAGTTCATCAGGTATAAATACAAATCAGTGAACCCTGCAACTGTTGCGTCGGGCATTTCTGAAATGGCCATTTCTGTTCAATGGCACTTGCAACCATAGAAAGATTATAGTACATTTAAACATGTATTAGCCAAGCATGTGCTGTATATTAATATAAATGATTAAAATGAGTATAATTAGACTCATAAAACATAAATGCACGGTTACTACTATGCATGTTTTGTCACATGAACAGTAATGTCTGTTCCTCACATGATTGTATTGAAAATGCCTAGCCAGACATGTGTGGCAGGTGTATTGATATACTCTGCCATTGGAATGTATACTGTAGGAGTGTTAACAGTAATAAATTACATCCACATGATTAATATTACAACATACACACAGGTGAAAGAATTCTGAGGCTGGCATTGCCTTCTAAGTGTTTAAGAAATAACACTGAGGGTTGTTATGGCAGGGTACACATCTGTGACAATGTGGGAAAGGAAGAAGAATCACAGACACCTGTGCAGCCATTCCAGTGATAGTATTAAGTGATGAAAATAAACTTTTTTGTTTAAGCAACATGGATGCCATCGAACATAGAAGGTTAGTGAGTGTTTTGTGCATGTTTTGTATGTATGTAGAAAAATACTGATAGACATGACATTTACACATAGGTGTCACATTGACCAGGATATGAATAGAATAATGATCTAATATACATATTGCCATTTCTCTAACTATAGCAGATATGTACATACACAGTAAATCATGCTAATATGTAATATGGAACATGCACATAAATCAAGGTCCATTTCAAGTACAATCTATCCCCTGATAAAAATGTTGTGGGGATGTATATCAATATGCCTAGGATGTATTTCTCTCTGTATATTAGAAATGTATTGGTAGACCACAAAAGACATGGGCAAAATAAAAATACATTCAAGCATTATGCCATTAAGACATCAGCTAATGGGCAAAAGTGCTGACTGTCAAGCTACAATTATTTGTGACTATGACACGTTTGTGATAATGTAAGCAATGATATGACTTGTGTCCTTCCCGGTGTAAGCGCCACACCATACATGATGACTTGAATGAGTGTATTAAAGCACAGATTTGAATATAGTATATTGTAATTGATATATGTATATAGTCCTGAAGTGAGGTTTGTGAAGAACAATATTAAGAACTGTATGACAGTGCAGTAGCATACAACACACCCAGGTGAAGCATTAACATGTATTACTGAGTGACCAGCTGTAGATTTACATTACATATTACAATAAATGTATATTGGTCTGCGACAGAAGTTGTTATCCCCCACCTGTAGATCACTAACTCCATTGCTTGGACATTGGCAAAGCCAACAATATAGAGGATAATTTAGTTAAGTCCTGGTAAAGAACAAGAAATGAAAAGGAAGATCTCATGACATTCAATAATTAAAGTTCTCTTTGTTAAATGGTGCACATCTACTACATCACTTCAGGACTATATACATATATCAATTACAGCTGACGAAAGAAAGCAGAGTAAAATGGGTGGCTAAATAAACGTACTAAAAAAGGAAAAAAGCCATCCTGGGCTGTGTGCAGAGTATAAAGAGAGGTTTAAAAATAAAACACGAAAGAAAGCAGCCTCCAACTTTCTCCAAAACACAGACAATCCAGTTTATTATTAGTTAAGCGCTTTCATCCCAGTAACCAACAAAAATCAGACTTCATCAGAACAAGAACATGGAACATAGTAAGTCCTTATAGAAACACAATCAATCATTCTTATGTACACAATCAATTAATCAATCAGTCTCATTACATACACAATCAATTAATTAGTCTCACATTTTTTTTTAAGACATGATATTGGTATTTTATATGTATTGTTTCTTTAAGACGTGATATTGGTATTTTATATGATGTAGCAAAACTCATTGATTAATTGATTGTATTATTTATAAGGACTTACTATTTCCATGTACTTGTTCTGATGAAATCTTATTTGTGTTGGTTGTGTTGGTTACTGGGATAAAAGCATTTAACGCCTAATAAACTGTATTGCCTGTTTTTTGGAGATTGTCAGAGGCTACTTTCTTTCGTGCTTTATTTTTAAACCTCTGTTTATAGTCTGCACACAGTCTAGGATGGCTTTTTTCCTTTTTTATATCAATTACAATATACTCCATTCAAATCTATACTTTAATACACTCATTCAAGTCAGCTCACAATGAATTAAAACAAAGGGTACCATAACTTCAACTATACAACAAAAAACACACAAGAAAATCCCATAACACAGGCCCACTCACACTTTCTGATGATTTTGTAGCACTCCCCACTTTAAGACATGCTATAGAAGCCCTCATGTCCTATAAAGCTCTAGAGTATGAACAAAATAATTGCAGTAATACATAAATGTTTGTATGAAGACATGCGATACAGAGTGTGGTTATTTGTAAATAAGTAAAATTGGTGAGCAAACACTGACATACTCAGTATTTTCATCTTACTCAACTCAAGCACATGCAAGGGCAGATCACAGAGAGATGTGTTTCAACCACTGACACCAGAGAAAGAGGCATATTGGTTGTGACATGAAGAACACCCATGAAGATATTACATTAGTCTCCTATTATGAACGAATCCCCTAAGTTGGAATGTGACCTTAAAAATGAGGCCTTCTGACTGTGCCATAACTACTTTCTTTCCCAAAGCCACTCCTGTCTGACAGAGTTACCCGAAACACAGATGTTTACAGATTCAAATCCCAGCCAATCATACTACACACTGTTGTGTATTGATTGAGTTTGCCACAGGCGATAGTACTGTAGCTTGTCATAAATAGCAGCAATCAAGGAGTGAAGTAAAGAAGGGCTTTTGATGTTAATTTATCCAATAACAATTTGTCAGAGTGATGTAAAGGAGGTTGCTATGTTAATGTTCACACCACTCTGAACAGTCTAATGTCAGTGTTACTTGGACAACCCAGTGTTTTCCATCCACATTGTTTTTTACATACACAGTCTCAGATTCAAACCACAACCTAGCTGGGTAGATATACTATTACACATCAGTACTAACTGCATGTGCTACAGGAACATTCTCAACACAAGAATCCCAGAGCACCTTTCTCACTGTCATGAAATCCTTAAATGTGTTGAAAGTTGTTTGTCCACCATAAAAATGGGTACTAATAATTTGATGCAATGGTGGTTGTCTCACTTCTGTATACTCACATAATGTTGTCCTTTTCTAGAACTGAACAGCCACTTATGCAAGTTCACAAACTAATGAAGTATGTCTTAATCACATGCACCACAGTGGAAGTCTTAAGAAAACTGTGAGACTCCACCTTTGTGAATTCATTCATCATATGATTGAGCTTAAAACCAGTTGTTTGAGGTAACAGGGACAGGAAGGTCTCTCCCACTGTAATTACATACATTATGACTGTAGTGGATGTCATTCATGCATAGCAGTATACTGACACACAGTGGTTATACTCACTCTCTGTGGGTTTTGAACACCTACCTATGTGACCAAAGAAGCTAAATGATTATGTGAAGACTGAACATGCCTCAGAAGAAGGCTTATTACAATTGTGAGATATTTGTGTATTTGAAAAGTATTACATCATCTTGTTGCTGCAAGACATATATGTGCCTGTAATTTGGTTAAAAGAGTAGTGACATCTGTCTATTTGTCACACAATATTGCATGATACTATGTATACTCAAACATATAGGATGCATAATGTAGTCATCACTGTGACAGTAAAGTTCCAGTCATTCACAATGTATAGGTAAACACATATTCGAACCTATGGCTTCCTAAGGCAACAACATACAGAACATTGTCTCATTTCTCATGCCAGAGGAAGAGGCTTAATACTAATATTAGAAATGCCAAATTTTATCAAATGGCATTATCATTGCTAAATAAAGTATTTGTCTGTGAAGAATGGGCAACAGTTGTTTCAACATCTATACATGTACACAGCAGATAGGTGGGTAACAACATTGTTATCACTATGTCCATTTACAGCCATAGCGACACAACTGACTCTAAGCAGTAATGGCTGGATTTGAACTGACTACCTAAGATCCCAAGGAAGAGAGAATTAAGTGAATTACAAGTGTCACACAAAATGTTTACTTACAACTGTGACAGTGCACATTTGAATGGATGACATCATCATTGCTTTATAGGGGGATAGTTTTGCTTCAAAGCAAAGGAAGTGGTGGAACAGCCCAATAGCACTGTACAGCTACATATCCTTGATGCATTTGAAGCCTTTTCTAACTAGCATTATAACAAAACATACACTCACAATAGTCAGCCACTGCTGGATTCAGACCACCCACCTCTCTAATTACACCAGTTTAAAGAGCACAGTATCAACAGCTGGCCAACACTGAAGAAGTTGTATCACAGTTGTGAGATAGTGCATTTTTTAAAGTATTATGTAATGAGTGTTTTTCCAAAACTGGGTTTTGCAAGTAGATGGTAGAAATGTTTAGGGTAGCCCTCTGCCAGTGAAAAAATGTCTCCTAAGTGGAAGATTATATAACAGGCATTTTGACATAGCCAAGTGCATGTGACAGTACATACAATCACACTATTTAAGCAATGCTGGATTCAAACCACTTACCTCTATATTTTACACAATCTAGAGAGCACAGTAGCAACCACTCACACTACAGAAGAAGTCTGAATCCTACAGGGAGAGAGTTGCAGTAAAGATTTTAGAAATAATATCCTGTTATTATAACTAGGTCCTACTACTGGAAATTTAACCCACACACAGCTAAGCTGGTCTAGTCATTACCTAATGCAATCACCCAGAGCAATTGCATTAGGCATGTATGTTTGAGATAAAGCTTAGGCATGGCTTTTCAAGATGATAAGGACTGATGGCTTGAAAAGTATTATCTGGCTTGCATTCATACCTGATGAATACTTGCCCCGTGCCTCTCTTAGGTGAGCCAGTCTGTCCTGATGAGCCTCATGGTTGTTTGCTATATTATCAGCAGTTTAGAGAAAAGAAACAAGAAAGAAATAAAAGCATAATGAATTACTGTACTGGTTGGTTAATCTATGCTCTGTCATTGATTAGTGATTGGTCACTATACTTACACAACTGAGGGGAGTTGGCAGTCTTAAATTCCTCCTTCCACCACCTCAGGATGGCTTGCTTGTGCCTCTTCATGTTACTGTAATAGTGTCACCATTTTTCCTCAGTGTGTGGAATGGCAGTTACACTGGGGACAACTTTGGCCAAGCTATTCCAAGCCTTATTCCTGTTAGAGAGGTGCAGAGCTGACAAGTGCTCCCATGATTGTATCTGGGAGCAGGTGGTCAAATGATGTCAATGTTGTTGAAGGATATGGGCACAAATACCAGAAAATAAGACATCATGCCAGTGACAAAATAAAAAATGTGAAACATAGACCAGCTGCAGTTTTCCATGAACGGATGACTACTGGTGGTGGTCCAGCTATTGAACCACCACTGATTGAGACAGAGGAGTTCCTGTCCACTGTCAGAGCTCCAGACAGCTCTTCAGGCGATTCCCATAGAGTAACTGATGTTGGTGCTGAGATGGAGGACATCCAAAGTGTGTCTGCTGCTGAACTTTAGAGTATGCCTTAGAATAAATAATTTCTCTTGTATATATTTTATATGTTATATGATATATCTATCTAGCGCTATCTAGCTATCTATCAATCTATATAGACTGATAGTGAGTGAGAAGCTGGGAAGAAGAGAGAATGAGAGGGAGAAAGTGAAGGTGGTGGAGAAGAAAACTGTAGAGAAGCTTTTTTGATAAGATATTTCTTACTGAGCAGCTGTAAACTGGATTGTTTTGTGGCTATTATGTGATTTGTACGGTGATACTTATCATCTGTCTTTCAATTTTGTTTCTCCCGTATAGGCACATCTAGTACTGGTTTTGCATGACCAACTGCACATGATAAGCACATTTTTTGTTTCTTATTAATGTACATAAAGTTGATTTATATATATAATAAAGTTCTTTTTTAGTTGTATTTGCAGCTAGTATTTCTTAAATTACATTTTACATAACATATTCTGTTTCTCTCTTTGTTGCTTTAATTATGGCATTGTGAAACTCCTACTGCTTGTTGTCAGAGCATCTGTAACCTGTGAAGATGATGATGATGATGGCAATGATGACTGTGGTTGCAGAGGATCAGTCTGACACTGAGGTTGTGGCTCCCACACCCCCTGCCCATACTTCAGACACAGTCACTGTGCCAACACATGCTCCATGATACCTAGCCATCAGGCATAGGACAGGTTGAGAGTAACACAGCTGATCAAGGGAGAGTGGTTACTCTAGCTGCAGAGTGGGCTGAGTCTCCCGGTAGCCATCGTGAGGGTGAGGTACTACACAGGGATATTGGTAGAGGTGCTTTGAAGAGGCCTGCAGTCTGTCCTCCGCCTGATGCTGGTGTATCAGTAGGTGCCATGCAACATATATATAGGGCTGTCATGAAGGCACAGGTGTGTTCCACCGAGGCCTTTGAAAGAGATAGTGCAAGTACTGCATGTTGTCTATTCCTACATGTGAGACTACCTGAACTGTGTGGCTACTCCTTGGACAGGATGAATGACACACTGGATTAGGCAGTGTCTGTATTGGAATGTCTGCTGGGAGAGGGTCTGAATCCATTTGGCCAGAGAGCTGCTACATCATCAGGTGTTAGTTGATGTGTCCATGCAAGATGCCACACCCACAGTGGCACTACTTCCACTGCTCATTCAGTGGTCAAGGGGTCCACACTCAGGCATGGTAGGCCATGTGGTTGTAGTTCTTGATATTGTCATTATGACAGCTCATCCAGCAGGCATTGTTCATGTTCAGATAGTATCCCAACTTATAGCCAAGGCCATGGAACTAGCAGTGTGACTACTGGCACAGGTAGTTCTCTTGGTGATGACTGTGTATTGACTACCCTACCATGTATGGCTCACACCTGTCTGAGATGCCAGCGCAGGTGCTTTGATTGTGCTCATGTAGATCCACTCACATTAAAGATTATTTTGCCCAATACCATCTCATACACACACATTTTATCTAAACAATTAATACTTAATGATAGGAATCTCTTGCATTTTATTTTTTTATTTTATTTTACATTTGTTGACCGGGCTAGTCTAGCTGTATATATGTCCATTTTCAGTAGAGGCCCGGGGAGATAAGCTCCAAACAGTTAAAATAAATTCACATCAAAGTAATACATGTTTAAACAGCAGATACATTTATAGTAAAAGAGAAAAGAGATAAAGATAATATCTGTTTACATATTATTAAAGTATATAATTGCAGTACATTTGACATTGATTAGTACAAGTACAGTTACAAGTAGACATTCAAATAGAATAAAAGCAAAATGTACATGTAATACATCCAGTAGTAAAGAGTTTTTTTTTTTTTTTTACAAAGTAATTAATACTATGATGGAGAAATAGATTGTTAGATGTTAGGATGAAGTATATGCAGGGTTCTAAAGGTAAAGGTTGAGTCATATATCAGGAGCTAGATAGTCAGTCAGGATTAGTACAGGGGCACAACCACTGTGTTTTGAGGAAGAGCTTAAGTTTCTTTTTAAATAGAGTTGTGGAGGGAATTGTAGATAGTTCAGAGGGAAGTAGGTTCCAGTGTTTTCCAGCAGTATTGGAGAAGAGGGAATCTCCAGCCTTGTTATTTGCTTTGTCAATGTTTACAAGAGGTTTGTGTGCAGATCTTAGAGACTTTAGGTTATGGTAAGGGTAAATTAGAGTAGATAGAATAGGTGTTTTGGCAGGTTGATACAGTATTTTATGGGCAATGGCTAGTTGATTAATTTTCAGTTGCTGCTGAAATTCAAGCCAACCTAGTTGCTTTAAATTAATACAGTGGTGGGTTCTGAAAGGGTTACCTGTAGCAAACCTGGCTATGCTATTGTAGGTGTTTTCTAATTTCATAAAATTATGTTTTGACAGGTTAGTAAATATGGGTGAGGCATAGAGAAGGGAAGAGATTAGATGGGAGTGGGCAATGGTTATTCTAGTTGCTGGGGTGAGGTAGGGTTTGATTCTGTAAAGAGAGCCTATTCTTTTATTAATAGTTTTCACGGTGTTGCTGATATGGATGTCGAAGATAAGGTTGTTGTCGATGGTGATGCCTAGCAGTTTGGTAGTAAGATCTTGGGATATAGGAGTGCCATTTTTAGATAAAATTGTAAAGTCTATTTGGGGGGATTTATTGGTAGGTGTGAATAGGAGGAGTTTAGTTTTTTTGGGTTAAGTAGGAGACAACGTTGTGTAAACCACTGTTCAACAGAGTTAAATATGTGTTGTGTCAGAGAGTGAAGTTCTGATACAGTTGTGGCTGAGCAAATAAGTGTGGAATCATCTGCGTATTGTATGCATGTGGCTAGGGGAACTGCTTGGTGGAGGTCATTTATGAATAAAGAAAACAGGAGTGGACCCAGTATGGACCCTTGAGGGACACCAATGTTAACTGGTAGATGGGTAGATAGAGTGGAGTTCCAGAGTACAGATTGATGTCTGTTAGTTAAGTAGGACATGAACCATTTAATAGGTAGAATGTCAAGTGAGAGAGATTGAAGAATTTGTATGAGTATTTGGTGGTTGACCATGTCAAAAGCCTTGGACAGGTCTAAGAAAAGTGCAGAGGAAAGGGTGTTAAGGTTACATTTGTTGTTGATGGTGTTTGTAAAGGAAAGGAGGGCAGTGGTGGTACTGTGGCAAGGTCTGAAACCATGTTGGGTATTAGAAAGCAAGTTATTTTGGAGAAGGTGGTCAAGCAGTTGCTTGTGGATACACCTTTCCATGATCTTAGATAAGGGGGAGAGCAGGGCTATGGGGCGATAGTTGGAGAGTTCAGTAGAATTTCCTCCCTTATGAAGGGGAATAATATGAGAGACTTTCCAAAGTTTAGGGAAGTATCCCTCAGTGATGGTTCTATTGATTAGTATGGAGATAGGGTAGGCAATTGATTTGGCTGATAATTGTAAATATTCTGCGGGTAGTAAGTCAGCAGAGGGAGTACATGGTTTGAGTTTTTGGATGAGGGAGAGGATATAAGCTGTTGGGACAGGTTGGAAAAGAAATGGGGGTGGTGTGTTTGAGTTAGAATTAGATATAGTTGAATTTTGACTAGAGAGGTGACTGGCAAGAGTTTGAATTGTTTCGGTGAAAAAGGTATTAAAGTCATTAGCAATTTGCTTGGGGTTCTCTTTGTCTGTACCTTGTGGGTTGGGTGTGATAGATTGACCGGGCTGAAGTAACTGTTTAATGTTTGCCCAGAACTTTTCTGGGTTTTTCTGGTGAGTTTTCTGAGAATGTAGGTAATAGTTTTTTTTGTCGGTCAATATTGCTTTTTTAGTCTCATTTCTCAATTGTTTGAAGTGTTGGTGATCAGCAGGGTTTTTAGTTAAGCGAGATTTGTTCCAGATTTTATTTCTGAGATGGATTTTTTGCTTAGTTTCTTTAGAGAGCCAAGGAGCAGATTTAGTTCTTATTCTAATAGACCGAGTGGCCCTGAAAATGTTATACTTGCTGAAAAACTGGTTTCTTACTCACACACACTCACTTCTTTGGTGTCAGGCTTGCCCTCCTGCATTTCCCCACCATCCACCTTGTGCAAGTGATGATGACTGTGCCCTGCCCTTTGGACATTTCTTTGTGACTTTGGATTGCCTATGACTTATGGACAGAGTGCATAGCTTATGCTTCCTTAGTCAGGTACTTGCTTTCATTACATGTGTTGCGAGCATTTTTTCATTAATGTTTCTTTGTTTTCTGCTCAGTTGTAAATTATTCATTAAGTACTTGTTGAATGTTGCTATACTGCTTTTGATTATTCTTATTAATTCACTCTTACATGATATGAATTTTTGCTTGCTCTTAAACGTGTGCAAGTGATGGCTTACTTTGACTGGTCACTGCTGGGTTATGGACATAGATCGAATATAATGCATGATGCACAGTATTGGGCAAAATCATAGATGCATATTGCATAAATCACTTGTGACAGTGCTGGCATTGATGTAGAGCTGAGATATTTTTGTCTTATTGACAAATAAGTATTTGCATATGAAAGTAATTACTGAGAATTTTTTTTTTTTTTTTTACTTATTCAACACCTACCTTGGATAATATTGCAGTTACAAGATGTGTCCTTTGCGGCTGACTCTGTCTGATTCTGAAAATAAAACCATTACGTGTTTTAGTAAAGGCTGAAGACTTTGGCAGGCATCAGTTTTCATAGTTGTATGTGCTTAGGATCTAAATTTTTCAGTTAGGTAGTGATTGTGTGTGCTATCCTTTGCCTTAGCCTTATTGTGCATGCCTACATCAGTCAGCACCATCTGTAGCTGGAGCTTCTTGCTCAGACTCATTATCCATACCTGCTGGAAATGCTGGCCCTGCCTGTCATCCTGGGAACTGTGGTCCTGGTTTCTGTTGTCCTTGCTGAAGCTGTATCTTGATAATTATATTGTGCAACATGGCACAGACTGTGAGTATTTTGGCAGAGGTGAGTCATACTGCAGGGCACCTCCTGATGTGTCCAGACACTGGAACCTTGATTTGAGCAAGCTGACTACACATTCTGTTATATTGTTAGTTTGAACATGGCCATCATTGTACCCTTGCTCAGTGGGGTTGTGCGGGCTTCTCATGGCGGTCAAGAGCCAAGATTATAGTGCATAATCTGCATCTCCCACTACATGCGCTTGTAGAAAGTCACCCCTGGCAAATCTTATGTAGAAGTCTCAAGTGAGTCATATGTGTGACTCTTGGAAACTGCCAGGGTTAACTGCACACACAACGCAGATGATCCTTTGGACATTACATACAATCTGACAGTTAATGGAATGGTGTCCTTTTCTGTTGATGTACCTTCTTCCTGTTTACCAGGTGGGGGCTTTTATTTCTAAGGGTGTGCAGTTCATGTCCCCCAAAACTTTGGGGAAGTGTGCTATGACATAGAATTGCTGCATGGTTATTGCTCTCTCTCCTGTAGGGTGCGTAGGAACCAGATATGATCCCTTCCTTGTATGTCATATGTGTAGCATTGCACATAGAAAGTAATATAAGAGTCTAGAAGCGGAGGCCAGTGACACTCATACTTTATCCCCTGTGGGCTTCTGAAAAGTCCCTTTTTCTAGTATTCATAATGCTACACATAATTTTGTTTTCACTGAGATGGCTTTTGCATGATTTCTCTGGGGTCTCAGTTGAGTACGGTAGAGGTTGATTATTTCCTCTGTTATATCCCTGTCCACCCTGTATTCATCTACAGTCTCTGTATCATGCAGTACTTATATGTCAAATGGGGTCTGAAGACCCTTCTTCTCAGCTATCTTCAGCAGCAGTGACAGCACCTTAAATTAAAGCCTGTTGCACATACAGTTTAATGATGACAGTGGTGACCCTAGCATTTTTTCTAAGTGTCTTTGTGGCTGTATTCCGAACAGTTTTGGATTTCAGGGCAAAAGTGAGCATTGAGTATACACAAATCCCTTTATGTGTTCCTGAATAGCTGCATAAAGTTGGCTGGGTTAATTAGTGTGTAATTCAGTTACTTCTGCTTTCATTAGCATATTGTGCCATTTATCCTTGTTTTGAGTGCATACACAAAGTGTAGAGCTATTCAATTAATAAGCTAGGCTTATAAGGGCCCTAGTGGTCATTAGCCTAGTATACACCTACGAACCTATATAAAAGTCCACGAAAAGAAAAAAGAATTTACAGTCATATTTAGATATGCTACCAGTACACATAACTCCATATGAATTACAGAAGGAGTCAATTTTTGGCACATTGTGGATGCTGTGAAGAGCACTTTTGGCTAACATCAAACAGTGAAACAATACTAATTTCATTAACTTTAATCATACTTTGACTTAGGAAAGGGGTCCATTCATTTCATGGTACTATAAACCCAAAAGACTTGGAGAAATTAAATGTAGGAAAGCTTGAAACAGACACTGAAACAGTAAAATCAATAGTGCAAATGCCTCTACTGTAGACAAGTAAGCTTTCTTGAGATTTGTTTTGGAATGATACAATGAGCCAGATTATGAATGCCTACAGTTAGTACTGTTACTGTGTGCACAACACATAGCCTAGCTGAGCAACACAAATGTGACCCACAAATTTGATTTATAAAGGGGGTGATTTAATTACTTCCTCTGTTCATCACAGACATAGGGACCAGACCAGGGGTGAATTTCTGATTACTCATCCATTGGTCCAAGTTGTGCTTAAAAAGGGATAGAGAAGAACTCTGCTTCACATGGATAGGAAGTCTGGTTCCAGAGAAGGGGATTCTATGAGAAACATATCTGTCTCTTCTCTTTTAATCTAGTAGGTCTGATGCTAGACAGGAGTCCAGGGAAGTAAATACTGTGGAAAGAAATAGCCAGGGAATTGTTATGGCTAGGCTTGTATAGGCCCTAGGGCCGAAAGCCTAGTATAAACCTATGAACCTATGCTGTTTGTTTTCCAGATGTGCAAAGGTTTAATCAAAACAGAGTCCAGGGATGCTCTGTATGCCAGACAAGGATCACCTCTCAGAAGTTTGTATGATACTGAGTAAAGAGAAAGGGCTTTCAGATGATCAGTGTAGGATATTATGTTTACTCCCCGTATTCTTTGTGCAAGGAACATTTGTGGACTTTCCATTTACTGCATATGTCTGTCATACTGAAAGGGGGGCATTATACTCTATGATAGGTCTGATGAGGGCTGAGTACAGTGGTATGATGACCTCTCTAGACCTGGATGCCATTGCTTAAAAGTTGAGCAACATAAAAGAATTTTCTTAATACCTCGTACACATGGTAGACAAGGGATAGATTACTGGCTATATGACTTGCCAGATTTATGACTATTAAGTCAATTCTAAGTGTGTTTTATTGATGACATAGTTAGCTTGGGTGGCAGACTTCCTAAAAGATATAATAATGCATTTCTTGGTACTGAGTTTTAAGCCATGACTTTGGCATCAAGTGTTTGTCTGTAGTAGACCTTCCTGAAGGGTGTTCTCATCTTGGGGGGATTCAGTTATTGCTCCTAGTTTGCAATCATCTGTGAACTTGGTCAGCCAAAGGCCTTTGGCATTGGCTTTGACATCTGAGAAGTAGATGCCAAAAAGAAGTGGGCCTAACATTGAGCACTGGGGAACTCCATTAGTGACCAGCCTTTCTGTGGAGGTAGCCCCACCAATTCTAACCTCCTGAGTCCTATCAGTGAACCAGCTAGGTTATAAAGGGATTTATACATGGTTCCATAAGTTTGTTGACAATGCCCAAATGGGGTATTACAGCAAATGATTTAGTCAGATATAGATAGGCAGTATGCCCTGTATTCCTCTCCTCCATTGCCTTAGTGACTTTTTCAAAGAAGTCCATCAGATTCAGTAAACATGACCTTCCTTTGATAAAGCCAAACTGGGATTGATCCACTGTCTGGAGGTCTCCTATGTCCTTGTTGATAATTTCCATGATAACTCTTTCCATGACTTTACAAATGAGACTAGTCAGACTAATGGGTTTGTAGTTTCAAGAATCTGTTGAAAGTCCTCCCTTATGAGGGGGGATGATCATTGCAGTCCTGCATTTATGTGGTGCAAAGCCTGTTTAAATACTTTAGTTAAATAATGACACCAATGGTCTTGATAAGTCATATTTTAGACCACTCAGTAGGCATCCTGGGATGTTAATGAAGTCCACTTGAGCCATCTTCCTGACTTTAGTGAGTGCAGCCAGTACGTGCTTCCTAGTTATAGCTGGAGAGGTTATGTTTAAGGGTGTTTTTGAAGGGGTGGTTGTGGGAGAGAGAGAGAGGGTAAAGTTGAAAGTGAATTTGTCTGATAACAGGTTTGCTGTATTGCCAGGTACAGTGAATGTGGCACCATTCAGCACATTGCTGTGTGCTGTCCTTGAAGTTTGTAACAAAGCTGCAGAAGGCCTTATGGTTATCTTAACCTCAAAGTGGTATTTGCTTAACCTAATTAGCCCTCTTAGTTGCATATTTACTTTGATGAGAGAGTTGCTATTTTTTATGGGAATTACCCTTCCTGATTTTTGCCATATTGTTTTCCTTTGAATATTCTGTTTAAACAAAATTCTGTTTAATATGGGATGTCACCACAGTGGTCAGTTTCTGAGGCTAGTCCTGGGCTTACTTCTGGTAGGTACAGCAGCCTCTATGCAGTCATTGACATGGTTATACAGAGTTTCTCAAAGCAATTCAGCATAGGGTGCTATGTTCTCTGGGTTTGGAGAGGCACTGAATTGTGACAATCCATCACTTAATAACAGGTACTTTGTCTTGTAATAGTTCCTAACTGTTACAGGTTTAACTGAATTACAGAGTTGATTTTGATTTCAGAGGAGACAGCTTCATGGTCAGAGGAAGAGACATTGAGGGCTGCAGTGTTCTCCCATATTTGTAAGCATGAGGACCAGCATGCTGGAGCCTCTAGCAGGTGTAATCACTATTTGGTCAAGCGTGTTTGCATTTATGAAGTAAAGGAATCTCTGTGCCTGTAGATTTGAGGCTTTGTAGGATTCACAGTCTATAGAAGGGTAATTAAAGTCTCCCATGAGTAGGGTGTTAGGTTGGATGGTAAGTGACCCATTTAGATCCAAGTATGCATTGTGAGCTTCATGGGACATGGAGGATGACTTATAGCTGGCTAAGGTATGGTACATGATTTTGTCAATGGTGATCTTTATTTGTAGGAACTAACATGAATCATCCTGTTTGACCACCCTAGAGGTATACTTGTTATTGATGTATATTGAGACATCTTCTTTAGCCCTTTTCTGGTCTAAAAGTGTGAAGGCATTGAAACCTTGCACTGCCGGGGTACTTTTTGCCACTCTAAACCATGTCTTGTTAACTACACGGATGTCTATATTACTGAGTGGGAGGAGGGCTTGAAGGGAGTGTATTTTCTGTTTAGGCTATTGGCATTGAGCAGTAACTGCTTCAGGTTCAGTTGAGTTGATTTTATTATGTCGTTAGGCTTGTCAATATGGCATTGCCTAAAAAAGGCACTATGGGCCGGATAAAGTTTTAGCTAGCATTTGAAAGCTTATAGGGGAGAAGTGCAGACCATCCTTGGCAAAGCAACATGATCTGTTAACCTTGTCCTCCCAAGATGACAAATACTGGATCCCCTTTAGAATGACACTAGAAAAACAGCCAGCTGTTGAAATCAATAATTTTTTTCTCATATTGTGTCATCATCCTCGGTGATGGTAATATGCTGCTCAATGCTACACTCAAACCAGCCTGAGACACATAATCTGAAAGCTCCATAATGTCTCTCTTCATATAGTCCAAGGAGGTAAATATGAGGTCATTTACACATGTTATATGATGAAATCATACTGGTATCTGGGGCATAATGACTTGAGTGCGTGTGTAATTTGGTGGATTCTGGCTCCAGATAAGCAACTAACAACGATCTTCTCCTTGTTCAGCCTGGTTAGAAGGACATCAGTATGTGTTACAATGGAGACCACCATGACAGGAATCCTGGGAAGTGTGTTTGCATGTCTTAGGGGATCCACTCTGAGTGACAGTATGTGTGGTGTTAGGTGCTGTTTTTTCTAAGTCCCTTTTGTTTTGCTGAGGCATAGCTTTGACAATGGGTGATTAGGCAATCTTTATTGTTTACTAAGATTGTTTTTAAGTGTCTCAGCATAAGTTAGTCTATATGTGTGTTGTGTACTATGTTGTGTGGGTGTTGCGTGCATGGTTTCAACAACCTGATGTGCACTTGTATGCAAGAGTTTAGCTTCCAGTGTCATTGTGTAAGTACACCTCTCGCATACTGTGTCTGCTTCTTTAAGGATTAAGTGGTTGCCAGTAAACATGAGACAATTGCTACTTTGTCTCAAGATACCCAAATCCACCTAGCTGGCTAGAGGGAAGTTAGGAAATTGTGCATCCATACTTTCCAGTCCTTTGATTTGTAAGCTACAAGGTGGTGGCATATTTGGGTTAGAAGGCTATTATGGGAGCTTTAGCAGAGCAGATTATGTTAAACAGTACAAAATTTTGCTAACTTTAATGTTTACACAATACTGAATTAAATTAACTCTGTAAATATTGCCACTTGACTGACTCCCAACTAGTTGCTCTAACCTTGTTGGCGCACAAAATATTTGTTCTATAATGCTGCTTTACAGGGTAAAGTTTTATGAACCATTCTTTCTAGATGTATGGTACTGTACAGGGCACTGCTGACTTATGCAAATGCACATTTCTAGCAGCACAGACAAAACAGCAAACTAACAAATGAGCCCCATTCTTTCTAGGTGTATGGTACTGTACAGGGCACTGCTGACTTATGCAAATGCACATTTCTAGCAGCACAGAAAAAACAGCAAACTAACAAATGAGCCCACTGGTCAATAAAATAATTACAGTATGAGTCCTTTTGTGTATTTCCCAACTCAGATAGATCAGGCAAATACCTTCTGCCACAAGATGAATAAACCCACTCCTCCAAATGTAAAAAAAAAAAAAACAGTAGAAGAGACCCACGTGCAATGCTGTCACAAACCACTTAAACAACTGGCTGGAAATCCCTTGCTGAATGCAATTTCAAGACCATCTTACAGCAGTAACAGTGACACGAAGAAGAATTAAATTTTTTTTATATAAAAAAAAAAAAACAGAGAAATGCACAGATAAAAGCAGGAAACAATAGTGATCAGTCAAAATAACTTGTGTGATTCAGCAATCAAAGGAACTTAACTTTGCCTGGATGCCACTGAATGCAAGTAAAAGTTTTTTTGCATCTGTTTTCTGAACTGTTGGTAACAGCTGATTTCATGTGACATCATCCTCATCATTCTCTATAATGGTTTGTGGCTCATGTTTCCACTGCTTTCCATTGCTTCTCAGCAACTTCAGTCTTGTAATGTTTGCACAACTCTCATTGAAACAGTCTTGCCACATTATTATGCCTTTCAGTATACAGGCCCCCTGCTGTTAGCATGTCATACCCAGCAACAAGATGTGAAACTGTTTCCTGTTTTGTTTTAGATAACCTGCACTTGCCTGTTTCTCCCACACATTCAATGGACTTTGTAAACCAACGTGTATGTAGTCCACTATCCTGTGCCTATAATATTAACCTTTCATCTTTTTCTTAAATTCATCTCTCCTTAACCTTTCCTGTGTCAGATGCTGATTGAGATGAGGTTGTTCCAGGCATTTCCTGTATTTGCAAATATATTTATCCTTTTTCCACATTTCTTATCTTCTCATACAATCCATCTCCTCATATTCTTTCTTTTGTTTTTTTGACACATTCAGTTGCTGCCTGACTTTTATCTACTTCTGGTTTGATTTCAATTCCTGCTTGACAATGATATGCTTCTGCTACACTAAGCAGGGAAGTCATCTTAGACTCGTTCTCCTCATGTTTTAAAACTTTTATTATGTTTGAATCTTGTCAGGTCAGCAGAAATGTATGTAGTCCTACAATTGCTGCTCTATACATGCAAACAATTTCGAGGAGGCCCATACCTGCTTCAGAATGAGGAATATATAATGTTGGTATACAATTTTTTTATATATCATTTGATAAGCTCAAAGCATTTTTCTTGTTTTCCTGTCCAGTTGATTCAATATCTTTTGTGGCCAGTCAATCACTCCAAAGCTGTAAGTTACAGCAGGAAGAGCAAATTGGTTCATAGCTTGGACTTTTTTCTTAGATGTCAGGGCTGTTTTTAATTTTAGTCATCTAAAATTGTCCTTACTGAGTTTTTTTAATTTGTTGCTATTTCATTGTCAATTGTTCACCAGTTCCCAAGTATTTACATACTCCCTCCTGCTCAATTCCTTTATATGACATTCCTGTGCCAGACTATTTTCTTGGTGCTGCACCTTTCCTGCTTTAAATGTTGCTTTTGCACATTTACCAAGACCAAGTGATATTCTTATATCATCTGCGAAAGCTTGGCCAGTTGCAGCTGTGCTTTTGGCTCCTCATCTGATGAATTATATAGTTTTAAATTGTCCACAAAAAGAAGATGAAAAGTCTTTACACTTGGTTGTTTTCTTGAGGCCAAATTAAAACCGTGACCTAGACTGTTAAGTAAACAGATTAATGGGTTAAGGGCAAGACAAAAGAGCAGCGGTGACAAAGAATCACCCTGGAATATCCCACTTTGAATTTTTATCTCTGGAATAATAACTTGCCCTTTATCATGGCTTAGCAGCAAAGTGGTTTGCCACTGTTTCACGGTCACTGTAATGTAACTGATCAGTGTAGGGTGTATCTTATAACATTTTAAGCACTCTTTTAGTTATGAATGTGGGATACTGTCAAAGGCTTTTCTGTAATCTATCCATGCCATAATTAGAAGCTTCCCCTTTTTCAATTCTCTACTTTGACTTTAACAACAAGTGATCCTTTGTTCCATATGACTTTCTTTTGTTACCCTTTTGTTCTATTGCCACGATTGAGTTTTCTTCTAAATAACTATAAACTTTGTCAGCATCAGTTCCATTATATAATGTATACTTCATTGGAAAGAAAGTTATTGGTCTATAGTTTTTAGTATAGCTTATAGGTTCATACTTGAGGAGGAGTATAATTTTTTATGTTGTTAACCAGATTGGTGTCTGTTTGGGGTGCGCATATCAGTAGTTCTTACTCAGGGCTAAATCTTTATGTAAAGATGTTAATACTTTTAGCCAGAAGTTATGTACTGCATCTGGGCCTTGGGATTTCCAGTTAGGAGCTTTTCTTAATTTTGTTTCAGTTTGTCTGGCTGTTACTTCATCCTATTTCATATCCTGTATATTTGAACTTCTTGCTATTTCTTTTAGTTCTTCTTTTCCTTCAGCATCTTTGTTACGTTCCACAGAGTCTTCATAGATAATTTCTCCAAAATGTGTCTATTTCTTCTTTTTTTGGTAGAGTTTCTATTCCTTTTGCTTTGTTTCCCAATTGCTTATATAGTGTATGATAGATCCTGGTCTGTTCTGGTACTGTGCATTGCTTTTATCATGTCTTTCTAAGTAATTTTGTTGATCTGTTCCCTCTCCTATACTCTTCAAACAGAGACACTTCTTGTCTTAATTGCTTTATTGTATTCTCTGTTCTGTGCTTCCATGATGGCATTTGATTTTTTCCCTTTCTTTCCTTATTGCTCTGTGTTTTTGTGGTAAGGCTTTATTGGTTATTAGTTTAGTTGCACAGTAATATTTTATTTATTTATTTATTTTTATTTCCAGTTTGATTACTGGGGAAGTCCACTGGGCCCAAATGACCCATTTTCAGTGGAGGCCCGGGGAGAAAAGCTCCAAGATACACAATACAATACAGATTCAAAAGATACAAAAGTAAAAAAGATACATTGTATGGAACAGTTTACAGATATGTACATTCAGTGTCATGCATAGTTAACAAGGGTTGTTGTAGTTGATCTTGAGGTTTATACAGATTAATTTGTGCAAACACTCTTATGTAGTAGGTGTAGCGACACTTGACATACACACTTTTGAGATGTGTGTGGAGACACTTTACATACACATTAAAAGTAAGATGCTATTTACAATATTTACACAGTTGAGTCATTTACACAGTTAAGTAGCTATAGGGGTTGCAGAGAGTTTAGATACACTTGAAGGAAAATAGCTTTGGGAGTTTTAGAGAGCTTAGGAACCTAGGAGAAACCTCCTGGAAGTATACGTTGTGATAGATTTAGGTAAGGTGAAGGCAGGGACATTTCCATTTAGTAGACAAGTGTTTGAAAAGCTGGGTTTTGAAGTTTTCTGAGTTAGGTATAGTTCTTAGAGTGGAAGGGAGGCAATTCCATTTCTTGCCTAGTAAGAAGGAGAGTAGAAGTTGGCCAGCAGGACATTTGGGCTTGTGGATAGCAATTAAGTTTTGATGTTTGGATCTGAGAGTTCTGTTAGGGGGTATAAGGGGGAAGGATATTTGTTAGAGCTGGACCTTTTCTAGGGCAAAATACAAGTCTGTATGCATTGGTGAGTTGGAGGTAATCTAGGTAGTTTGGAAGTTCTAACCAATTCAAAGATTGTAGGGTACGGCAATGATGGGTGGAACATTTGGAGATTTTATTGTAGCAGTTTTCTAGTTTGGAGGTGAGAGAGGAGGACATGTTGGTTAGGAGGGGGGCTCCATATAATAAGGAAGGGAGAAGATAAGTAGTGGCCAGAGTATGCCTAGTAGAGATGGAGAGAAAGCGATTGTTTCTGTATAGCATTCCTAGCTTTTGGTGTTTTTTTTAATATTTTGTTGAATGTGGATATCAAACTTGAGGTTTTCATCAATTGTAATGCCAAATAGTTTAGCAGAGGGAACTACTTCTATAGGTGAGTTGGATTGACTGAGGACTTTGAACACATTTTTGTCATAGGAGTACATCTTTGAGGGAGGGAATAGTAGAATTTTTGATTTATTTGCATTGAGAGAGAGGTGATTTCGGCGCATCCAATTTTTGGTACCTAAGAAAGCAGTTTGGGTTATGGTCAGCAATTCAGAGAGGTTTTGGGCACAGTAGACTAAGGTTGAATCATCAGCATATTGAATGATTTTGGCATCAGGTATAGCAGTGTGAAAGTTATTGATGAAGATGTTAAAAAGCATAGGCCCAAGGATGGATCCCTGGGGTACGCCAGTTGGGGTAGGTAGGAAAGAAGAGGTGGAGTTCTTCCATTTGACTGCGTGTGATCTATTGGACAGGTAGCTGGAGAACCAGGATAAAGTGTTTGGAGAGAGATGAAGATTTGAGAGATGAAAGAGAAGGTGTTTGTTGGAAATAGTATCAAATGCTTTAGACAGATCAAGCAAAATAGTAGAAACTAAGTGTCCTGAACTTCGGGCTTGATTGACAGTTTCTAGGAAAGAGAGTAGAACAGTTATGGTGCTATGGCCTGGGCGGAAGCCATGTTGGGTAGGTGTAAGATGATGGTTTTGGGTCAGGAAAAGCATAAGTTGAAGGTGGATGCACTTTTCTAGGATTTTTGAGATTGGTGAGAGCAAAGAAAAAGGGTGGAAATTTGAGATGCTGGTGTTTTTGCCTCCTTTGTGAAGAGGAAGAATATAAGCTGAGCACCAGAGTTTGGGGACATAAGATTCCTTTATAGATCTGTTAATGATGATGCTGATAGGGAGAGCTATACCATCAGCAGAACATTTTAGGAAGGATGAGGGAATATTGTCAGGTGCATTAGAGCAAGGTTTAAATATAGACAAAAGTTTTTTTATCAAGTTAGTGGAAACCGGTTTGAGATCGAACATAAGGGGAGGTTATTAGAGAAGTTAGAAGGAGAAGAGTGAGGGGCTGGAGGGTTTTTGTTGGGGAAAGTCTTGGTTAGGTTGGAAATAGTTTCTATGAAAAATTAGTTAAATTCAGAGCCTAGTTCAAGGTCTGATTTACTTGGGTCAGGACAGGGGTTATTTTTAGAGGCTGGATTGTGAAGTGAGTTTATTGATTTCCAAAATTGCTTAGGTTTTTTATTGTTATCGGACTGGAGCTTGATATAGTAGGATTTTTTTGTCCTTGGTGATTGCTGTTTTGCAAGGTTAAGGAGCTGTTTGTATTGGAGCAAGGTATTGGGCAGTTTGTTGTTTTGGAAAAGCTTCCATAATTTGTCCCTTTGGAGCATAATGCATAATTTCTTTTGTGTCTTTGGATAACCATGGAGCTGTATTAGTTTTTATCCTTTTGTTTCGTAGTGGGGCTAGAGAGTTTAGAGTGTCTAGGAAGACCAAGTTGAAGTAGTCTATAGCATTGTCAAGTGGAAGGGTGTTTAGAATTTGCCAGTTCATTCTGTTTGAAAATGTTTGAGAAAGTTGTAGGGTTGAAGCTATTGAGGTTGTGAGTGAGAATGTATTGGTGCTGGTGTGGGGTAGAGCTAGTTGAGTGATGAATGAAAGCTGGGAGGTGGTCGCTAATGGAGTCAGGAATAGTGCCAGAGTTGGTTATTTTATTTGGGTCAGAGAATAAGATCCAGTCAATAGTGGATCCAGGGGGATTTGTTCTGTTAGGTCGGGTGATGGAGATAATTATTTGGGTAAAGTTATAGAGGTTAATGGACAGGGAGGGAGAGGGACTATTGACTTTATTCCAGTCAATATTTACATCCCTATTTCTATAACTAAATAAGCTCTGCAAAGTTGATTTACTGCATTACTGTTTGTTTTCTGTACTTTTTGCACTTTGAAAGTTTGTTTTTTGCTTAAATTAACTGGTAGGCTACACACTTAAGTGCGCTAGCCGATTTAAAGCATTTACTGTTGCCACTGTATCTATTTTCTGTTTTTCTGTGAAAAAAAAAAAACAAAAAACAAAAAAATATCCTTGTTTCCCGCCTTTACTGAACTAGAATAGTCGAGTCTTCAGATTTTTCTGATCTCTGGGCTGTGTCATAGTTCCTGTGTTGTCCATATCCTTGTTTGGATAGGAGGAAGCTTCTTTGTTCACCAGTGGGAGTGGGGAGCTCTGAGCAGCCTCTCTGTCCCTTAAGGAGTGGTTCCAGCAGGAGTGGCCTTAGATCAACTGGTGCCCTAGGCAAAAGGGCTCCACTGCTCCCCCCCACCACACCACCCGGTGCCCTCACCCTGGTCTACCTACACCAAATAAATACTGGAAAAGCGCCCCTGCTAGACCAGTGCCCTAGGTGGCCACCTAGTTGGCCTATGCCTAAGGCTGGCTATGGGTTCCAGCCCAGTAACTTGTAGCTTATTGGCCGTTTTGGGCCATTTCCTAGCCCTTTCTAACCCCCTGCTATAAAGCCCGTTTTAGCGCGCTTTTGCGCTTGTATTAGACTCAGCACAGCTCCTCGTGCTGTCCTGCAGAGTTCTACAAGCAGCAGCGAGTAGAAGAGTGACTTTCCATTGATTTATAAGTATTTTTTGGCTTTTTATCTCCGACTGCTTTATTTTGCCTAAAAGTGAGTTTCTATAACTAAATAAGCTCTGCAAAGTTGATTTACTGCATTACTGTTTGTTTTCTGTACTTTTTGCACATTGAAAGTTTGTTTTTTGCTTAAATTAACTGGTAGGCTACACACTTAAGTGCGCTAGCCGATTTAAAGCATTTACTGTTGCCACTGTATCTATTTTCTGTTTTTCTGTGAAAAAAAAAAACAAAAAAAAAACAAAAAAATCCTTGTTTCCCGCCTTTACTGAACTAGAATAGTCCAGTCTTCAGAGTTTGCTGATCTCTGGGCTGTGTCATAGTTCCTGTGTTGTCCATATCCTTGTTTGGATAGGAGGAAGCTTCTTTGTTCACCAGTGGGAGTGGGGAGCTCTGAGCAGCCTATCTGTCCCTTAAGGAGTGGTTCCAGCCCAGTAACTTGTAGCTTATTGGCTGTTTTGGGCCATTTCCTAGCTCTTTCTAACCCCCTGCTATAAAGCCCGCTTTAGCACGTCTTTGCACAAATTTGCATGAAGTTGCGCATAACGCAGCGCCGGTTAATCAAGTGTAAACTATTCCTGGCTCCGCAAAGTCTGCTTTTCAGTTTTTCCCTTAGAACTGCTCTAACTCTTAATCTAAACACTCTTTTCTCTATCTAAAAAGCCCAGCACTTGCTCCCAAAAGCATTTTACATAAGTAAAGCACTTTTTAACAAAAAAGAAAGCACTACATCCACCTAACATCCCCTTGAGTACCCATTCCCCTATAGGTCCTTTCTGACTCAGTTACACAGCAATCCTTTACACTATTCTAGCATGTCGAAGGGTCAGTTGCTGGCGTCCTCTCCAGTTCAGCTGGTGAATCTGGGAATCTTGAGGCAATGTACACAGACAACCCTCTCCTCCTCCCAACAAATACAAATATATGTGAGAGATGCAACTATATAGCCAAACTGGAGGCTGAGCTCTCTCGACTCAGTGCTGGCAAAGCCAGTCAGGAGGTGAAGGTAACCACACACACCACAAACCCAGTCTCACATAGACCTACCACAACTGCAAACCAAACACATAAACACACAAAAACATACTCAGAAGCTCTAAATAAAAATCTGCCAAAACAACAGAGGCCTCCAAAGCAGACATCCAAGCAACCACTACCTCAAAACATAACACATGCAACACATAATTCACAAAGTCAGTGTGCCAAACAGTCATAGCCCTTAAGGCCAAACAACATGCCTGATACACTTGTAATAGGTGACTCTATAGTCAGACACACTGACGTCCCGCTCACCAGGCTGAACAAGGAGAGGGTTACAGTAAGCTGCCTGTCGGGTGCTAGAATCTGCCACATAACACAAGCACTCGGGTCACTCCAAAGCAAGTACAAATATGACTCAGTCATTGTCCATGCTGGTGTGAATGACTTGAGACGTACCTCCCTGGACTACATGAAAAGAGACATAGAGGAGCTCTCTGATTATGTAGCCCAGGCCGGTATGACCCTGACCTTGAGCAGCATCTTACCCTCACCAAGAATGATGCCACAGTACAAAGACAAAATGACCAGTTTTAACAATTGGCTTAATTACTGGTGTCATTCTAGGGGGATCCAATGTCTGTCTGCTTGGGATGACATGCTCGACAAGCCACGCTGCTTCGCAAGGGATGGCTTGCGCCTGTCACCCCTGGGCTTCCGGATATTGGCTAAGGCTCTTGCCACCCCCATAGTGCCTTTTTTAGGCAAGGCTCAAAAGACAAACCCACCTCCCTAGATAACACAAGTGGAAAAAAAACTAAGGGTAATGCTGATCAACGCCAGAAGTCTAAACCTCAAGATGCACGCTCTCGAAGCCCTCCTCAGTATGGAGAACATTGATGTCTGTGCAGTGACAGAAACCTGGTTCAAGGCTCCCGAGAGCACCCCAGCACTACCAGGTTATACATCATATCATGCTTTTTGGCCCCAAAACTTGGACCGAACCACAAAAGGAGGGGGAGTATCCATATTCATCAAAGATACCCACACCTCCAGGTTAGTGGCAATGCACGAAGCATCGTAGACTATCCATGTGCAACTAACCATAGGCAAAACTACTCTACAGTTTGTAGCATGCTACAGACCACCCTCTCAAACTCAGGAACCCCACTCAGCTTTCCTAAAGACACTGGAGAATATGAATGTCTCTTCAAACACCATCATATTGAGAGACATAGACTGGGAGCATTACTCAAGCCCCAACACCCTAGCCCAAAGGTTCCTAGAATTCATAAACTCAAATGCTATGGAACAACTAGTCACCACTCCCATAAGAAGGGATAACATATTAGACCTGATCATCACAAACATGGGGACACAATGCTCCACACCGGAAGTATACCCCTCATTGGTGAGATCAGACCATACATTAATCTCAATGGAAATCCACATCCCGCCCCCACCCCCAGCGCAGAAGACCACAGTGAAGAATTTCTCAAAAGCTGACTTCACACTTCTTAAGACTGAAATGGTATCCTTCAAGGCCCCAGGGCCAGTGGAAACCACAGCTCACTCCACTGAATCCTATATAAATGCATTCTATGGACACCTTCAAGAATGCATGGATCATGCAATCCCAAATAAAACCAAGACCCATTCCCCCAAAGGCAGGCGTCCTGTCTGGTGGACCCCAGCCATTAATAAGATATACAACAGAAGGAGGAAGCTACTACATGATAGAGCAAAATCCCTAAAAGGGAAGACATCTCTGATCAGTACTAGCAAAAAACTACGATCACTCATAAAATCATCCAAGGCCAACTTTGAGAGAAGAATTGCAGAAGACACTAAAGACAATCACAAGGCCTTCTTTAGTTATGTTAGAAACCTGGGTGGAAACTCCCAGATATGCTCAGAATTAGTCCAAAATGACACAAAATACACTGAAACCACAGACATTGCCAACATACTGGCAGACAGGTTCAGTGCAAATCCCCCCCTCCCCCCCAAAAGGACAACTATCTATCCCAGCAGAGTGTTGCCTCCCTGACATCTCAGATGCCCAGGTGAGAGCCGCCCTCTCCAAAGCTAAAAACACAGCATCAATGGGACCAGACAGTGTCCTGGGTTGCGTGATACATGAACTCCAAGAAGAACTAAACCCGCACATAAGGCTGCTGTTTAATCTTAGCCTTACTACAGGATACGTACCCAAAGAATGGCGTACAGCAACAGTGGTCCCACTCCACAAAGGAGGTGCCTCTATGGACCCTGGAAATTACCGCCCCATAAGCTTGACGAGCCTGGTCTGCAAAGCTATGGAGAGGATCATTATGGAACTCATAAACAAAGACATTGGGGACCTACAGACATTGGATCCTACCCAATTCGGCTTTGTCAAGGGCAGATCCTGCCTATTGAACCTGGTCGACTTCTTTGAAACAGTCACTAAGGCCATTGATGAGGGTAAGGCAGTTCACACAGCCTACCTTGACCTTGCAAAAGCCTTTGACACAATACCCCACTCGGGCATCATAAACAAGCTCACCAGCTTAAATGTAAACCCCTATGTCATAAGATGGGTTGCAAACTGGCTCAAGGACAGAAACCACAAGGTCAGAATTGCTGGAGCCATGTCAGACTCTAAACCAGTCACAAGTGGCATCCCACAGGGCTTGGTCCTGGGACCTCTCTTGTTCGGCATTTATTTTTCTGAGGTGCAAGATAACATAGGAGGATTGTGGCTGACCAAGTTCGCAGATAACTGCAAACTGGGTGCCATAATTGATTCTCCAGCAGACACAAGCATCCTTCAAAAAGGTCTCATAGAAATGGATAACTGGCACCAGAGCCATGGCCTTAAACTAAACGCCAAAAAATGTATAGTCATACCCTTTGGGAAGAACAAAGTTCCCACAAATTACTACATAGGTGGTAATCCATTAAGTACAGAAGAAGTAATCAGGGACCTAGGGACCCAAGTTGACAGTAACCTCTCATTTGACACTCACATTGCCAAAGTGGTTAGAAAGACCTTCTATATTGCCCACCTTATCATGAAAGGATTCACATCTAGATCAAGAGAGGTCATTGTGCCCCTTTACTCCTCCCTTATCAGGCCCATAATTGAGTACAATGCCCCATTTGGGGTGTACCTTACCCGACTCCTGCAGCAGTTAGAAAGACCCCAAAAGTACCTCACCAAGAGGATCAAGGGTCTCAAACATATGCCATATGCTGCCCGGCTAAAGAAACTCCAGCTCTATTCAGTCGCATACCGCCTGCTCAGAGATGATCTATGCCTGACGTACAAGGCCATGTCCAATCCGTAATGAATGGACATGCTCCACCTCAGAAAATCCAAATCCACCAGAGCCACGAGAGCGAGTGATTTGAACCTCAACACAGAAATAAATAGGACGTGCTGGAGGGACAGATTCATAACCCAGAGGCTCCCCTCACTCTGGAACAGAATCCCAGTCCATGTTAGGCAGAGCCCCTCACTGACTCTCTTCAAGAGAAATCTTGACGAGTGGATGGGAGATCGTAGGTTTACCCCGGGGGCCATCTCTGTGTCACTGCTAGACAGAGGCACAGTAAACTAAACCCTAAATGGGCACAGTATCCTCATTCCAAGGGGTGGTGAAAGCCAAACACACTCTGGCTAGGCTTATAAATGCCCTAGGGCAGATAGCCTAGTATGAACCTATGAACCTATGAACCTATGTAATTTTCATAGTTAATTTCAGTTGATGCGGTGGGGCAGTGATATTGTTACCGGGTGAGATATATAGGGCAATGACCCAGATATTTTTGTGTTTATTCATTTTTAGTAGTCCAGCTGTAAGGTCAGTGTTTTTAAATTGGGGAATTGGAATTTGGCGGGGAATTAAGGTGAGAAGGTTAGAGTAAACTGAGGCAGTGCCGCCACCTTTTTTATTTAATCTGTCATTTCTAAGAGTATGGAATCCTGGGGGAAGGGTCCCAGAGTCGGAGATATACGGTTTGAGCCAAGTTTCACAGATGGCTAAGATGTCTGTTTGATTATGAATTAGCCAAGCTTGAAATTGGTGGACTTTGTTGTTAAGACTCTGGGCGTTGATAGTAAAGATTTTTAGGGAGTTGTGGGGGGGGGGGTAGGTGTTGTTAATAATGGAACTGGGACCAGGGTTGGGATGAATGTCTCCAGCTAAGACTAGGTTGTTAAAGGAATTAACCTTTAGCCATTTAAGTTTGCAGAGTAAGGGTTTAGTTAGATCTAAGATTGGTTTAGGTGTTATTATCTTAGCTGTGGTATAGGTACAGAGGGTTGGGCTGAAAGAGCGAAGAGGATATAGAGTGGAAATGAGAGTAAGGCAGAGAGTGATGGTAGGTTTGTGTGGTGGTTATTTTAGTAGGAAATATTGGACAAGCATTGGAAGAGTATGAGCTGGCATAGCATAAGGGAATTAGGAGCACAAGGAGGAAGCAAGGGGTCTGGAGGGTATGGAGAATCAAAGAAAGCATATTGGTGTGAAGGGAGAATGATAGGTATGGATTTGGAGAAGGGAGAAGGCTGTACTGAAGAGAGAGTTTAGAAAGAGATAAGGTTTTCTTAAAATTGTAAGAAAGGGGAGGGGACTATAATTGCTAGAGAGGGAGATAGAGTGATGTGTTTGAGTGGGATGGATGTACGTAGGTGGAGTAATTAGGGAAGAGCTTCTATTGGGTAATTAGGCTAGATGGGTGGGCAAAGGGAAGAATAAAGGTAGGTGTGCTGGGGGCAGGGGGGAATTGGGGGCAGGGTAGGGGAGCGGAGTGAGCCCGCAGGGTGAATGGAATGGGCAGAAACACCCCGGGAGTTTTACTGGCTGGAAACAATCAGTCAGGTTGGTAACTTGCAGGTCTGACAGCAAGTGGTAATAGCTCACACTATGAAGATTAGCTGCCTAGCTTTTCTGTTGGGACCTGAGTTAGAAACTGCAGAAGAGGCTAGCAGGGTGTTCCAGTTTAAGCTTTATATATCCTATTTACTTCTATTATATCACATGAATTTCTGTTAACAGCCTCAGTTACTGTGTTCATTTGTTTTATCAGACTTCTAAGATTTTGAGTCCTATTAAATTTCTATCATCGATCTTAATATGTCTATCCATCTCTGTTAAATGAAGCAACTCTTCTCTTAGCTCATTTTCTTCTAAACTGATGGCACATTCTTTGTTCTCTGTTTCCTGTGGGCATTCTACAGAAAGCTCCAGAACATCAGAATCTGGCTATCCTAACTCTATATTCACTCCTGCTGTGTTATTACTGTAATAACCACTTTATCCTTGATGTTGTAAGCTAATAATTTTACCAGTATTTTTTGCCTTGATCTCTCAATTCAATACTGTAATATATGTATAACAAATTACTCTGTATGCTGATGTATTTTATGAATGTATTGTGTTTGTATATATTGTACACTTTATACTGAAAGTTATGTACTTCTTGTTTCAGTATGTTTAAATTGTTATTTAACTGTGGAGCTTTTCTCCATGGGCCTCCACTGAAAATGGGCTCAACATGGCCCAGTGGACTATCTCAGTAAACAAATGCAAAATAAACAAATGAATGGGACAAATTTGTGGTTTCCCATTCACTCATCAAGGTTGTGCTTGAAGAGGGTCAGTGAGGTACTCTGCTTGATGTGCATGGAAAGTTATTCCAGAGATGGGGCAACCTCCGGGAGACAAACCTGTCTCGCCAGCAGGTTTTGTTGATGTTGCTTATTAGATTCAGGACTTTCAAGCAGGTAATGCGACGGTAGTGAGACTTATGGATATGGAGGATCTCTAGCAGGGCAAGGTCTGAGATTGCCTTGTAGGCGAGATACAGATGACCCCTGAGCAATCTGTATGATATCGAGTTGAGTGATAGTGATTTCAGCCTGTCTGTATAGGACAGGTGTTGGAGGCCATGGGTTCTCTTTGTGAGGTGTTTCTGTAGCCTTTCCAGTTGGTGCAGACATTTGGAGAGGTGCATATCAAACAGGGCATTTTACTCAATTATTGGTGTAATGAGGGAGGAGTATAGAGAGGTAATAAACTCCATCTTTCTGGATGCAATCTCTTTATTTATGAGATGAACCAAGTAAAAGGATTTTCTGACCACTGCTGCTACATGATGGTTGCATGTGAGATTGTTGTCAACCTGAGTACCCAGGTCTCTCACCACAGGTTGTGTACTTAGGGGATTGCTGTTGATGTGGTAATCAGTAGGGGCTTTGTTTTTTCCAAATGGTATGATGATACATTTTTTTGCATTTAACTTGAGGAAACCACTCCACAGGTAATCCATAACTTCTTTACCTTAGCCATTACTAATCCTCATTTCTACTTCCCCTTTTGTTTTCTTATTTTTTGTATTGTGAAATTTACCATATATGGATTACCTTTGCCTGCATTCTCTTCAAATATTTTTGGTGCTGCTTTTTTGTACTGATTAGTTTGACTTTCTCCTTTGCATAAATATTGCACCATATCAGATCTCTTTTTTCCCATATCCATGTTTCTTTTTTTATACTTTTCAAACATTTCTAGAATTTGTTCTTTACACTTTCACACTTCTCCAGTCGCTTCTTTTTCCAAACATCCCAAAGTTTGTTTTTTTTAAACACCTTTATTATCACCTGTGACATAAGCAAATTTACATTTATACAAAAGTAATCAAACTGTATTAACAAATTAACATTAACAAACAATATATTGCTATATATCATATAACCTAAGCAACATGACATAAATTATTCAATTCCTGCCTCTTTTTTAAACAACAAACATCTTTATTAAACCATCATTTATGACCTAAGCAATCACACATTTATATAAATGAAAACAAACCACACAGACACAATCCTAGTTGCAAGCATTTTACATCACAAACCATACTGACACATTCCCATTTGCAAACATTATACATCACTTATAATCTACCCAATAATTTTCAGTCAAACATTATATAGCTCATTTAAGTCCTACCTTCTTTTAAATCTCATTCCTTCCCTGTATGTATTGTTTCCACAATTTCCATTTTTTCCTAAGTAGTTTGTTCCTACCCTTTTCTAAAGATCTCAATTCCAGTTGTTTTATTTCTGTTACTATATTCACTACTTCTAGTATGGTTTAGATGTTGAATTCCATTTTCTAGTAATTGCTTTTTTTTTGCAGCCACCATAATTAGACACAGCAAGGCCTTACCATGTTTAGGCAATTCCGATTCTGTATCATAGCTCAGAAAAGTTATCTCCCTCATCACACCAATCTGCCCACCCAGAATCTCTGACAGTACATCCCACAGGGAATCCTTAAAGTCCACCAACCCACCACACTCCCAGAAAATATATTTCCAAGTACCCATCACACCTCCAGCATTTGCTATCTACTTGAGGAAAATTTCTCTGGAATCTGTTTGGGGTATAAAAATATCTATTTACACATTTCTAAGCAAAATCCTAAATCTTCTAGATTCTGTTGTATACTTGGGAGACATACATATATCCTCCCATTCTTTCTTTGAGAATTGCTTATCCAATCCCTCTTCCCAATCCTCTTCACCTCCTCTGATTGATTCTTATAGTTATCATGCAATATTTTATATGCTCTACTAATTATTCCTTTTTTAATGGCAGCTTCTGTCCTACATTCTACTAAAATCTCTAGCAGTGCTCGTCTTTTGTTTAGGACCCTCCTATTTCCTTCTCTTTGCCTATACTCTGATATTAATCCTTGATAGGGAAGGAAATCTCTAACCTGCAGTTTTGGTCTGTATAATGTTTTTTTCATGAGCCTGTTTAATTAATGAACACAAATTTGCATTTGAAGCTATTGACAGTTTTTCTTGTGTTATGCATTTTTCTTTCTCTCTTAATCTTTTTGAATATCTTCTTTCTGGAAAGTCTGTGCTTCTTGCATAATAGTAACAATACATAATTTCTTTCTTATCCTCAACAGTCCATTCTATTATCTTTATGGATCTTTTTTGGCCTGTCACTTTTTGTGTTTTTTGTGGACTACTACTTCTTTCTATAACAGGGGGCTAGCCTTTCCCTGAACTTGCCTAACCCCATTGTAAGAATGTTTCTGTGTCTTGAGGATTCTACACTGCTATTCTTTTCTAGTCCTAGCACCACAGTGCATACTAGGATTGGGTACTTTTTATCCTGGGACTTGTGCACCCAGCTGTCTTTTTAATTATTTAACCTACTTCTGTCCATGACATATGCTGTATAAAATACACAGTCTATATGTCAGTGTCATCTTGGTGAGATTTTGTAAAAACCTGGTCTGTCTCATGAAGGTACTCACCAACACTTGAATTCAGTTCCATCCACACTACTCTCCTTTGCTTGCTGATTTTATCATCTCTCCATTCAAGACCTCCATTCCTACATTGGCACATAGCCCATGCATTTCAAGTCTGTATTTTAGATTTTACACATGCATTTATTTGACTTGAGATTGTTCTTTCTTGGTTTCCACCAATTCAGTCATTCTTATAGCACACTTCTCTGATCTTACCCCATACTAAGATGTTTTCAGTAATACTACCACCCATATCCAGTGGGGCTACTACCAATTATTGTGTGATTTTTTTTTTTTTGTTGGATCATAAAATATCACTTTTGTAAAATCAGCTTAACTTTTCAATTTATCAGTACATTGGAGTTTGCCTTGCTGCTGCTATTGTACTCTTGCTGTTGATATGTTACTAAATCTATGCTTGCTTTGTAACAGATGCTTCTGTCTGAGGGTGAGTGACTTAAAGAAGATAAAACGCCGGAGTGCCTTTCTTAATATCTCCCCTCTTCCTCAACTTCATTCAACTTTGTTGGTATTATTTATAGAGATAAGGTGTGTGGGTGAAACAGTCTTCTCAGTAGATGATGTAGAGGGCACCCCCCTATAGAAATCTCTGTATTTTGAAGTGTTTTGTACTCCCAATACCTTTAGCTGATGATTTTTCTATGCTAAGATATTTCATATGTTTTGCATCTTTATTAAGAGAGATGTGATGTTTCATTATAGACTGAATTCAATTCCTTGTTCATTCTGTCATAATGACATTTCACGTGCTGATGCAATACCCAATGGAAATTTCAAAAAAATCTTCACATTCTGAGAAGTGATTTAAATTATTCAGTTTGTAGCTTTCTTTATTAAGCATGATTTGCTAAAATTCTTCATTTTGATCCCCTGTGAATAATTGTGTGTCATTTAATCAACACAAGATTACTCAGAATTAAAGGTCTAATTTCCTAGGAAGTCACAAGCTCAAAAGATCAATACTTCAATCCAGAAAAAAGAAAACAGTTTTTGCATGGTACAAACACACTGAAGCACTCAACATGGTGACATGGCCTACACCCCTAACTTTATATATATACTAACAATGACGTCATACAAACTCAGAGAAAAAGAAGAAAGTGGTAAAAAAACATAAAACCCTCCTTCTGTCTGTTCTATGGCCCAACAAATCTCAAATAAGAAATCAATTTGCAACCTAGCCAATGCTGATGCATTAAAACATTGACAGCAGGAAACAAATAATCTTACTAATTTTACATTTTAATACTCAAAAAAGCAGGATGTGACAAAGCATAGGTTCCTCCTTGATTTGCGTTAATTACAGAAATCTGCTTTGTTCTGGCATGGAAGGCATCACTTCTTTAATTGTACAGAGTAGATAATGGTATCTTTTTTGTTTTATACCTGTTTATACTATTTATGTAAATCATCAGAATAATTATTGCTTGATTCAGTGTCACTGTATTCACATTGTGAATTCTTTTCACCAAGTATATCATCTGACAAGTTAAACGATCCAAAATTGCAGGTTTCCCTTTGATTTCAACTATGGAATATACTCTTGTAATGTTTTATTGCTGGATTCACACATGATCACTTTGTGTCTCTTCACTGTACAACTATATAACTATATGTATTGACAAATATGTTTAACTGAACTAAATTTTTGAAAATTGCTACAGTGAATATATTCATTTTCAAACTGAATCCTAAACAAATCAACATACATACATGGCATAAATATTTTTCCATCATACAATTTTTTTCTGTAAAATATATTATTCATTGAATAAAAATAATTATAGGTTAAAACAAATTCCAAAAGTTTACAAATACTTCAAGATTTAGGAATCGCTCTCAAAACAGAAACTATAGTCTCTAAACCACTCTTGTATTACATATTGCATGCCACCATATAAATTATTAATACAAATGATACCCCAAAATATTCCTATAATTTCTTTACTGAACCCCAGCTATTTCTAATATATGAGAGTTATGTAAAGATATAGGGGTTCAAGCATTTGTACAAATCTGAACATAATCATACTAAAAAGCATTTAGCTTGTCATATGTCTATTTAATTTCAATATGATCTTTTTTGATTAACAATTACCCTATCAATTAGAGTTTGCAGCCAGGTCATAGTGCATGTATTACCCTTTACTACCCACCATATCTCAATTTGTTTTTCAACAAATGTAACTTGAGATGGAAATGTGCATGTTCTTAGATCTCTGGGCATTATTCTCATGGACAAATACGTTTGTGAAATAATTATGTTGTAATGAAGAGCAACTTCCTGAAGCTGAGTCTTTTGATACTCTAATTTTTGTCATCACTTCTGGGAAAATGTGACATGCTTATAATGTAACATGTTAAACAAGACCACATTTTTACACTGCTGTGAGATATTCTCCTATCCACAATATGTTCATTATCAAAGTCAGCATCTTGTTCTAAATCAACCACATTTTATATATACATTACATATATGTATATATATATATATATATATATATATATATATATATATATATATATATATATATACACATATATATATATAGAGAGAGAGAGTTTAATAGTCTGTTCCTGTGATAACTCTATGGAAAATGAAGTGGGATGCTATAAAGACATACTGGATAGCATTCACAAATATTCCAACAACTACAGAAGACTCAGTGACAACTCAATGACAACCCAGTGACAACTCAGTCTTCCATAACATTAGAAATCAGATCTTTAAACAGTGCTAAAATGCTCAGCCTTCCAACCAATGTCTATACATGATCCTCACATCAGTTGTCTCCTAGCAACCGCTAAAGCATGAACAAATGTTGAGGGGAGATTATTTTGGTGTGTGATCTATGAACTGAGTAGTTTAGTTAAGAGGTATGGTTCCTCTTAGGGATGAGATGCAGTGAATTTCACCAATCCATATAATTCCTACATTTTTATTAACCATAGCACTTCAGATACCATATGGCCTACTTGTCTGGCAGTTACAACACAACAATTTACAGCACAGCTGCGGGTGGGGGGAATCCATCCTTACCTATTACTGAGCTGACATTAGCTATCCTAATGCATATCTCTACAGTGTGGGATATCAGTGTCATTGTTACTCCTGGTACCCATGACAGACTCCTACGATATGAGTCTGATGACCATCTGGTTGTCTGGCATCAGTTTGAGTGTTTCTGATTATTCTTCTTGCGAATATTCTTTCAGTAGATGAATCTATCTATGCCTTCTCTTGAGCTTGATCTTCCTTATCATTTATTCATTACCGGTATTCTTTACTTATCCTGTTATAGCACCAGCAGTTTTATACCTGCCAGAACCTTGGCCCAACTATGATCATGCTTTTTCTTTACTCCCTCCCAGGCATCGGAACCAGAATATCATTCTTCTCATTTGTAAAGTTTAGTTTATATTTTCTGTCTTGCATGAGTTGCA